>NW_015117765.1:17280-19348 GCF_001443285.1 Poecilia latipinna
GGAAACCCTGCTCTCCTTTCCTAAAATCTACATCCGAGTATTTGCTTACATCGACATTCTTAAAATGGATATGATCATGTTGGGTTATGGCAGTGGTTCCCAAACTTTTTCTCCTGGGTCCCCCCTGTGGTTTCCAAACTATTTCTGGCCCCCCCAGACACCTATTTGTAAGCCATAGAGCTTACAAATAGCTGTCTGGTTGAACAATGTGTGAATTCCTCTGTCAGACCGCCACCCAACTGCCTCCATTATTATTATTATTGTTATTATTATTATTATAGTCACAGTTCTGATTACAGACGCTCTCAGTGAGTGCCAGCTGGAGACATCCTTGAAGGAAGCAGGTCCAAGTGGAAAACCATTTGGACCAACCCATCGATATAATCTGCCTCAGAGGAAGGCCTGAGGCTCCCTCTGTTTGCGTAAATGGCAAACGGGCTGCTGCATCTGCCACGCCTTCACGTTCTTAGAGAATGACGTCTCTAAGAACGTCATTCTTATAGACTCCCTACTCAGCCCCGGCTCCAAACGAACATGGGGGGCCGGGGGGGGAATCAACTTTTTTGGGGGCAAAATGAATCGTAGCTGAACATAGACAACACCAGTAGCCTACAAGCTACTTGTTAACAAGCTTAAGGTGCTGTATTGATATTAGCTAGCTAGTCATCTTTTAGCTAACTTTACCTGCATTCAACAGCTTTACTGAACATTCTGTTAGTTTGGGGGAAAAATTGTTTAAAGTTCTTTGCGTTTTGCTGGTTTGCTGCCGTGATTCTAACACACCTGTGTAGCTCTGCACAACAGCAGCAGGTCTCCTTCACTGCTGCACAGCTGTAAACCCAGTGTGAGCGTCGTAGCACTTATGTTGCAGCTCGGAAAAACAGGTTACGACATGTTAACAACAGATTAAACTGCTGATAAAAGTGACAGAGGACACTGATATGGGAAGTGCAGAAGCCCCTACTGACAGAGGAATAACAGAGAGTTGGCCATTCTAAGGTAACAGCCCAGCGCATAAAGCGTTCATGGTTTTTTTTTTTGTTTTGTTTTGTTTTTTTTCCATCCAGACTGCTTCCCACGACCCCCCTGCAATGGCACAGCGCCCCCTCCCCCCAGGGGGCGCACCCCACAGTTTGGGAACCTCTGGGATAGGGGATTAGGGTTGTGTACTTGGATCAGAAATCAGAACCTTCCTGCCTATAAGAAATCCGAAGAACTGAACAATTGCAAGAATAATTTGTGCTGTTTTAAATTTTTCCTCCACAGACCATCTGTCTGTGGGACATTGGCACCGGCCCAAAGGAAGGAAAGATCGTCGACGCCAAGACCATCTTCACTGGTCACACCGCAGTTGTGGAAGACGTGTCATGGCATTTACTCCATGAATCCTTGTTTGGCTCCGTTGCTGATGATCAGAAACTAATGATGTCAGTAGCTGATGTCAAAGCAGAAACTTTCCATAAAACACTACTCCTCTATGTTGTGTTTCTGATAACTGACATGTTCCTGTTGCTTTCTTTGGGGTTTGGGCTGATTCAGATGGGACACTCGTTCCAACAACACTTCTAAAGCCAGCCACTCTGTTGATGCTCACACTGCTGAGGTCAACTGTCTGAGCTTCAATCCCTACAGCGAGTTCATTCTTGCCACGGGTTCTGCAGATAAGGTGGAAACCATGCTAACGTGCAAATTCAAATTTAACTGTAACTCCCAACTGATTAAAGACAGATGTGTTTTTCTGTTTGGTCCTCCCAGACTGTTGCATTGTGGGATCTAAGGAATCTCAAACTGAAGCTCCACTCTTTTGAGTCCCACAAGGATGAAATTTTCCAAGTAAGAATTTTAGTTGTTTTGTCAAGAACTTGTTGGGTCCTCATATCCAACTTATAATGCATTATAAACAATAATAGTAATATGCTGACCAGAAATAAACTAGTCATCTGAAACTATCAGACCAGCTAGCAGTGTGATTGGGAAAGATCCAATAACCTCCTCACTTCCTGCTTCAAACGGACATTTTTCTTATCAATCAATCAATAAAATTTTATTTGCATAGCACATTTCAGCA
>NW_015117766.1:0-14314 GCF_001443285.1 Poecilia latipinna
AGTTTTCAAGTTAGTAGCTCAAAATCAAAACAAAACTATTATATATATATAAATCTATGTGTGTACACATATCAACCACCTCTGCTTCAAGTGTTGTTTTCCCTTTGATTGTAACAGCAGAGATGGAGGAACAAAAGCTGAAAGCTCTGTGTGGATCCGTCCTCCTGTACTTACAAACAGCTTGCTCTTGTAGATGTATTTGCTCCTGCCGTTGGAATCCTTAACCTCCTTGCTGAACACCAGAGACATCTCGAAGAGGAAGAGGTGGCGCTCTCGGCCTTTACGGATCAAAGTCTTGGGATCCCAGACCTGGAAGGAGTCCTGGAGGATGAGCTCGCCCTGAGACTCTATGTTCTCATCGAATCCTGGAGGAAAAACGGTAAATTTGAACAGAGAGACTTCTTAAAATCTAATCAGTATTTTGTCAAAAACGTTTTTTCTTTCATACTTCGCTTTCGATCTCCTCAACTTTTTTTAATCTCATTGAAAGTTTGATGCATTTATTTTTATTTTGTAATAGATTTGCGTTAACTAGAGGTTTTCTTGAGGTGGAACACATTTCTTTGCAAAATAGTTTGGACTCCAAATCAGATTAAATCAGGAACATTGTGAACAGTCAGTTTCAAGTCTTGCCAAATATTCTCTATTTTACGCGTTAGTTCTGTCATAAAAAATAAAGCTTTGACTAATAAATAACTCTCAGCCTTAATCTCAAGATTTTTTTAAGTCTCTTTGGTTACCTTCACACAGAAGGCAAATGCAACCCAAACGATTTTTTTTTTTTTTACCAAAATGCGACCAACATCTGACTTTTCACAGTAGTCTGAACGGCCCAGTTCCAGCCTTTACTCCCCCAAAAGAATCAGAAACTTTCATATATGGCACTAAATCAGGTTCATATCCAAATGACTTCAAAGTGTCTGAACGTCGCATGTCGCATTTTATCTGACTTTTATGTCATTGATGTGAGACATGCGTCGTAATTCTGCATCAGAAGAAGACAAACTGGACATAAACAATGGCTGAAAATGAAATTATAATTCTGAAACTTTGAAAGTAGTCTGTGTCAGTGAAGCTAATTGCATCACAAGCCCATCACTCTTATCTCTGACTTCTCGTCCAGACTTCCACAAAATGCTGTTGCTATTAGATGTGTTTTCTTTCTATTAGCTTCCTTTACGTTGCTGTGATTTTGTGATAACACTATCGGCTCCCGTTGCTGAATAAACTTTAAAATCAATCCATTTTCACTTTCCTTCAGACATAAAATAGTTTAGCTTTAACAAGTTAGATATTATTGGCCAAGTAACAATTAGCAGATCTAGATCCACAGTCCAACCACTGTGTGGCGCTCACCTTCCAGCATGGAAAGATGCATGGCATCATTTGCCTTCTTGGGAACGTTGAGCATCACCTCCAGGCCGTCTTTAATCTCTCCTTTCCCTTCTTCGCAACACGTCAGGAGCTCCTAAACAGACAAGCGGACAGGAAATCAGCAGAAGCGCCATGGAGACCCTTGAATGCAGCGGCTGTGAGGTGCGGTGAGATGTGCGACCTTCAGCAGAAGCTGATACTTGGTGATTCTCTGCACCGGCTTGATCAGATAGGAGGAGATGGAGTTGGCCAGCCGGTGCCGTTGCTGGATTTCCTGTCACCAGACAGAAAAAGGTTGGGTAAGTTCTGTTCATACGCAGCCCATGAAACCTTCCCGGTGTGGCCGTCGCTAGCGGTGCTACTCACGTCAAAGTAGTTCCCAGCATGCTCCAATATGAGCTGCGTGGAGTCGGGTTTGTTCTTGCAGTAGTTCACGTACATCTGGAACTTGTCGGCCTTAAAGAGCAGAGAAATGTTACAGATGGATGCGGTTCTGTTTAGGGTCTGGTGACATAATGCTAACACCTGATGATACGTACCCAAGTGACAAAGCAGTGGCCAACATCTTCTGGAAGCTGCTCATACTTCTCCAACTCTTTGAGAAAGATGCTGGAATAAATTTAGGAGTGTGAGATGAAAACGTAAAATAAAAGTAAAAAAAAAAAACTACTTTATTACATGGAGATAACTGCATAAAAATAGTTTAAATAACTGCTAAAAGTGATATGAAAAACTATGTGCATCCTATTATAGGGTAGTAGTAGGAGTCACATATTGTCGAAGAGCAATTTCTGCCCATTGTTCATTACAAAATTCCTTCAGTTCACTGATGTTTGCAGGCGTTTATTTATACTGAGCTTTATTAGGTCACAACTACAGTAACTAAAATGTCTGGACTTTATTTTCTTTTTCAGCTGATCGTTGCAGATTTTCTGAGTGTTGATGATTATCTTGCAGTTTACGTCATATTTCACACTTTAATACTGTTATATACAAAAATTCATGTCGGGCATGTTGCATATCCACCATGCTTAACATTTTCCAAAAAAACACACAGCTGTGTATTATAAACAGGAAAAAAAATATTACTGAGAAAGGGACAGGTTAATAAAATATCTGTTCTTCTTCCTGCTCCCTTTGCACATGTGCATAACGTGTCGTAAGAGAACGAGTTTATGAATCAATAATGAAATTTGTTAATAACCTGATTGATTGATTAAACTAAACAATGCTCTTTGCCTTTCAATGGGCGTGTCTTACTTATGGTGGAATTCGTAGAGGTCCTGCATGTTCCCAAAAATGATGTGCTCCTTGTTGATGATTCCTGGGGGAATCTCCTCCACGCCGCTGGTCATCTCCCACAGGTACGTCTGCGTGAACAGCAGAGAGGAAAGGCCACAGTTACCATATTTTCCAGATGTTTCCAGACGTTTGGTGCGCGTCTCGGAGGTTTTCTTACGTCCATGCATTCCCGCAGGTCTCGCACATACGTTTTCTCCGTCTGAATCAGCTCGGCCATGATGAACCTAGACACACACACAAAAAAACACACACACAGGCACAAGTTGGCAGCTTGTCATACTGTCCTCATTCAAGCGGTGAATAATCAATAGCTCCTTCTCAGCTTGTCAGCGTTGTCCATTTACTGCAGTGAATAATGAAAGCCTTATGGGGCCATTAAACTCGGTCATAAACCTGCCAGGAGTGACATAAATTATGCTGCTGATTTGTGGCACGAGGCTGAAGTGACACAGTCCCCCTCCGCCCAGCGCAGCAGAGAGAAGCCGAACAGACGGAGATGTTTAAAGTCCATCATGCCTTCACATTTACATTAAACTCCCTTATTCAGCGTTGACAAGAACAATGACGGATCAGTTTGGAGCTCGTCCTCTGGAAACAGCGCCGGGCTTCTTGTTCGCCTAATTCAATTAACTCGGCAGTAAATCTTTGGTTTTCTGAAGGGAAAGCGCTGACTTGTTATCGTTTCCTTATTATGTAAAGTAAACGCAGTCCTGACTGCATTCATAAAGCAGGCTGCTTTTAATCTGCTGATGCTCCGAACGGCGTGGCAAACAGGAAGCGGCTCACGTACTCCTTCCTGCGCGTCGACTTGCGTTTCTCCTCGTTCGGCTCGTGCGCGGCGGCGTCCCTGAGTTTGATCTCTGACCCCGGAGGAGTGGCTGGGATGATGTCCAGCTGAAGGTCCTTGCTCTAGAAAGGAGGGACACTCAAAGATTAGAGGGCGTACTGAGGCATCATGGGAGTGAATTAGGTTTTAACTGGGGATGGATGATATGGGGGAATAATAAAATCTGACTTGTTTTCATGCCAGATCAGATTTTGCTTTCTTGCATGTTTTCTAAATAATTACAAATGACAGAAAATAATTTTGACAAGTGGTTTTTACTCCCTTCTGTGAGTTTACAACCAAATATTAGGACCAGGCAATGAGAATTTAGTTTAATCATGAGAATATAGTGATGTTATTAAAAGAATAAAAAACTGAATTTTACCAGAAGTTTTGAAATTACAAGAAATTTATTTTAATGAGAAAAAAGCCTGGATAGATCATTTTCTTGTTTTTTTTTTTTTTTTATAAAACTCAGACTTACTTTATTGTCATTGCACAAAGACACAACAGTGAATTTGGCAACAAAATGTCATTGCCTGGCTGCACAAAAAATAAATCTGACTTTAAATACATGTAGATATATAAAATTGTTACTGGGGAAAGTAAGAAAAAAATATTAGGACCTTTTTCTCGTATTATTTAGACTGTATTGATGCAACATCATAGCTTTCTCACAGAAAAGGAAAACAAAAGAAATGACCCTTATAATTTGTCGTAGAGTTGACCTGAATTCAAAGTTTAAATGAACAGAAGCTGCTAGTCAAACAAGATGGCCGCCCTGGGCGTCATGACATCACTCTGAACTATGGAAACCCAAGGAGTGAAAGGGTGAAAAAACAAATCCAGATTAAATTTTCAAATGCCAAAAATCTGACTAATGGCTCAAACAGATTCATCGTCCAGCCCTGATTTTAAGCATCGATCACCCGTACCGCCTTGTTGGAGTCTGACGGGATGCCCAGGGCTTTCTCCAGGCTGCTGCGGTACTTGTCCATGCGCAGGGAGAAATCTCTGTAGCGTTTGTCCACGGCCGTCACCCACTTCTTAATCTCCGCCGCGTGGCTGTGGCCTTTCTCGCAGAATCCGTCGGCCAGCTGGATTAGCAGCTTCACGCGCTCCTTGGTTTGCTTTAGAAGGAGAGCAGAGTGAGTTTAATATTCAAATCTGCAGAAGATGACATTAAATCTGTGTTGTTGCGACCTCTGACCCTGGCTGTGATGTGGAAGTCCTCGTGCTCCTTCAGGAGTTCCTGCGTGTGATGGATGCTGGAGCCGGTGGATGTGTGTGTAGACAGGTAAAACTCCCCGGTGTCATGAATCCACTCCAAAGCCTAGACACACACACACACACACACACACACATTTGTTTGACACTGTTACGTGTCTCTGTGTGTCCTCTCCCTCTGAATAAACCACAGCATTCCCGTCAGGCTTCCAGGTTTCTGTCTCTGGATGTGTTTGCTGTACCTGCTTGGCGCTGCGTTCAAACACCACGTACTGCTGACACTGGTCCAGCCGCCGCTTCCTCATGGTCCAGAAATGCAGGACTCTGTTTTCTCGCTGCAGCAGCTCGTTCAGGATGTCTGAACACAAAACAAACAGGAAGGATTTCAGTGGAGACGTTTAACTCTGTGACGGCCGAGTTAAATCAGAAAGATTTTAGAAGTAGTGTAAATTATTTCACTTTTTATACGTATCCACATGTGAATAATACATAAATCAATTGTATTCATTTTTACAGTTCTTCCACTTAGGAACCCCGAGTCTCCATGAATAATTAACTTAACAAATCTCTATTTGATTGTTTTAAAAATGTAATCTTGCTCATCTATACCCAGTGTTAATTATACATTTTTGTATTAATAATTGAACTGGCTTTCTGTTTAGGCTGACTAAGACATCTTTGTATTCGTGCTTTCACCGAAATAAATAAATAACTTCCAACGCTGCATCCAAAAAGCCAGCCAATGTGACCTACATCTGTCTTTTTCACAACAGTCTGAACAACTAGATGACTATCTTTTCACCCTCAAAAAAAATCTGAATTGTGCTCCTTCTGCTGTTCTGAATGAGAAATGAATACAACTGCTTTCAAGGCGTCTGCAGTCTGAAAGGTCATGTTGCATTTTATCTGACTTTTACGTCATTCATGTGAGACATGCGTCATAATTCTGCACCAGAAGAAGACAAATTGAACGTAATCAGTGGCTGAGAATTATAATTATAAAATTCTGAAAGACGTCTGTGTCACTGAGCTGCATCACATCCCAATCCCACCACGACTGGCTCCGACTTCGCATCCAAACTGATTTTTCTATAGAAGTTGATGCTCCACATGAGGCCATCGCTGTTAGTTGTGTTTTCCTTTTATTATCTTCCTTTGTCTTGTTATGATCTTGTGATACTGTCAGCTGCCAATGCTGAATAAACTTTAAAATCATGTTATCCACTATTATTTGTATAAACTGTCCGCTGCTGTGTGACGATGTTCTGAGTCACGTTGGGGATGTAAATCATTCACACACAAGTCTAAATTCAGTCACAACCTCTAATAGTATGAACGACCAGGCAAAAAATGAAAACTGGATTTGAGCATCAGAACCTGCTGTATGAACGCAGCCTCAGCTCCCTTCAGTAAATTATCCATCACTTACTTTTAACCTGTTGTTCCGGCGCCTTGACGTGGCTCAGCATCCCCGGCATGTTGACGCTGTTTCTGTGCATGTACTTCAGGAAGACGTCCGCGTTTCTTCTGGCCAGAGTGCAAGCCTGGCAGAAACGTCAGAAAAGTCAGAGCAGAAGTGTGACCAAAGACTTGGTTTGGTTTCATTTTCACAGGACGCATCGCACCTTGAGGAACGCCTCCTTCTGTTCCAGGTGCTTGCTGATCATGGGGGTCACATGGTCTGTCTCACAGTTGGGTCCCAGCTTGTCAGCTCCTCCGCACCAGTCCTCCTCCCTCTTGTACTCCTGCTCCAGGCTCTCCAGCACGCTGCACACCTGAACACAAAGTCAGTCAGAGACACAGAGCAGTGCTTTAAATGGACAGAAACAGCAGCTGGGCTTCATGTTTTAACATCTTATTTATACGTTTACAGTATTAGGGGTTTTTTTTATAGGATACTGTTTTGTAGGTACAATGCAGGACTAGAAAAGTAAAAAAAAGGAAAAAGAAAGATGAAGAGAAAAACAACAGAAAGAGAGAAAGAAATAGAAAAAGAGAGAAAGAAAGAGAGAAACAAATTAAAGAAAATGACAGAAAGAAAGGAAGAACAAAATAAAGAGAAAGATAATACAGAAATAAAAAGAATAAGAAAAAACAGGGAAAAAAATTACAATTTTTTAGCAACACATTTTTTTTCAATTAATAAAAATTATGACATCAGTATTTTACACCCTAGGAGACATTAACATAAACAGCTAACTGTCCATAAACTACCAAAATCAACATTGTTGAAAAGCACAGAAAGAAAAACTCAGTCAGGTTATTCATCAATAACCAAACCAAACAGAAACCAGATGTTTATTGTTTTTAACCATCAAAGTCATAAACATTTTTTGTGTCAACTTTTTCCTCTGCAGTGTTTTTTATCTAATTTCTCCAAACATAAATTGAAATTTCTTTTTTGTCCTTTTAAAAAGATGCAACAATTTCCTCTTTGTAGAAAGACAAATAAAGAAAAAAGTGTGACCGGGTCTCCTACCTGTTCAGACGTTTTGTAGAAAGCCACGGAGGCGTTGACCAGCTTCAGTCGGTCCTCCATCTTCAGCATGAGCTGCTGCCAGTGGGAAGCCACGTTCTCTGCACAGTCTCTGATCAGGTCCATGTCGTAGTGGTTGGCCTGCAGCAGAGCCTCCGCCTTCTGCTGGACCTGCAGGGCGCTCTGGTGGGTCTTCTGCAGAGGGACGAGATGAGAAGAGGAGGCTTCAGTCAAATCTGAGCAGAAAACTGGAATAATGGGAAAATCCAGTATGGCTTTACCTCAATGGCGTGCTGGAACTGTTCGTGTTCCCGCTGCAGTTGCTCCGCCTCCTGCAGGGAGCTGGCCGTGATTAGACCGGCGTTAAGCATCGATTCACCGTTTCGGATCCAGCCCAGAACCTGAGGCGGCAAAAACAAAGCCTAAGCCTTCATTTGCATCTCTTTAAAACTCTGCCGGCATGACGCAGCCGTGTGTGCGAGTCCGACCTGCTTGACTTCAGCCTGCAGGTGCCTCAGCTGGACGCACTGCTCCAGGTGCCGGCGGTGCTGCTCTGCTGCCAGGTCCAGCTCCCGCTGCTTCTCATGGAGGAACTCCAGCAAGTCCTGAACCCGCGTGGCCATGTCCACGTCGCGATCGCACAGTAACTCCACGCCTGCACAGAGACGGGACAGTCGCATTACCCTCCAATGAGATGACCTGACTACCAGGCCACACTTGTAAAAAAGGCTTGTAAAAACTGTAAAAAAAAACTTGAAATTATTTGGCATGTAACAGTACTCAGTATAAAAACCTACAATGTGCTTAAAACTCTGATCTAAGATGGTCTGAAGATCAGAGAAGCTTTTAACTTGCTCTTTTTTACAACACTTTTGGAAAAAAATAAAATAAAATTGTTTCTGTTTTCAAACTGAGTCTTGTTATACCAACTGAAAAGTTGTAGAAAATCAGAGTGAGGAAATTATCTGAATAAAAACATTAAAAAAATGTATTTTTTTTTTAAATTCACATCTGTAAACCTGAAGATGATCAAAATGACTAATATTCTCTTTATATATTTTCTGTGTTCACTGCATGTTGCATAATGCAGCCTCTCCTTGCGTGCGCTCACACACAGCACCTATTAGCATTTAGGTTCACAGGTGAGTTATTATGGTTGGTGAGTGGGAGCCTCTCATCACCAACTCTGAGTGAATCTGACCCGGGACACCTACACAAGAAAACTAATAGAGCCAACACAGAAATCAGTAGCAACACGGAGCTGAACATGAGCTGCAGCCTGATGTGGTGGGCAAACACTCAAACACACAATGTGGGGCAGCAAATAAATAAGAAGGGAAAAGAATTTTAAAAAATAATAACTTTACAGACACGTTTCAATGTAATATGTGTAATTCCTGTTCCCAGCTCCCTGCTGGAGGGCAAAAACCTGTTCACAGAAAATGATGTGCTAAAGAAAAAGGGACGTAGTGCTTAGCTACTTATTGTCAACACAATGACAACCAGATAACGAGGTCTGATGATGTCACATTTCACAGGTCAGGAAAAAGTGTTAATTTAAACAAATACAGAGGGAGAGGGAAGAAGGTCAGATATGCTAACTTGACTTTGACAACCTTAACATGCAGTTGTGCTACAGAATTTGGTTTGTTTCTGTTTAGTTAAAAAAAATAAGCCGACTCACATACCAACTCTGGCAGATCATCAGTGGAGCTGATGTTTAAATTAGCTAATCAGCCACAGCTGCGTTCAGACATCACTTATTAAGAATCACAAAATAAATATCAAGCCTGAAGACGCGATACTGTAATGGACTGAATGTTCTGTTTGTTGTGTGGGAAATGTTTGTGGGTTTTTATTGTTGAATCTTGATGTACTAATGGAGCTGTTGTAAATCAGTTGCTGTGGCAACAGGTCTGTGTGTAGTGTAGAAAGCATGAGAAAAAAAAAAATTGTTGATTTGAGTTCAACAGTTTTTCTGCATTATTTCCCCTTTCCTGTGGCGCACTGCACTAAATTAATAATCTCTCCATCTTCAGGTTTCACTTAGGTAACAGAATAGTCCTGCTGCGGCAGATTGTCTATGGATAGCAAGTAAAGGAATCGTCTTTTTGCCCTCCAGCGTTGGGCACACGGGTGACAATTCTGGATGCTGACAACACGCAACATGTCTATAATCTATCAAAGACCTGAGGTTTTTTACAGGTGTGAATGCAGGCGGGAGCTCACCTGACGCCTGGACTTCGTTGACGTATTGCAGCAGCTCCTGCCCCTGGTGGATGACGTCAAACGTCAGGTTGTTCATGGTCAGGGCCTTGTCGGCGTGGTGCTGGAGCCGCTGCTCAGCCAGCGTCAAGTCCTCCGTGTCAAAGTCGCTCTTCTGACCCGTCAGCTCCTCGTTCCACGACTCCAAGTCTGAGATGATCTGACGAAGGATTACGAAAAAGTTAAGACGCTATGAAAGAAGAAATCTCATTCCAATGCACTGCAAGTTAAACATGTTTACAATCTTCCTTTTTTTTTTTAATCTTGAAGTAAAAATTTTTATATTTTTGTACAGTTTTAGTTGTCGTTCTTTTACCAAATGGTTTTTTTTTTGTCTGTATGCACCGATTAATGATTAAATCGCTAAATTAGATGATGACTTTTTCAATAAACGATTAATCACAATTAATCGTTTCAGGCAAGCTGATGAGTCTTGGGATTTTAACTGCTAACTCCAAACACTACAATGCGCCCTTGTGACATCAAAAAATCAATCTCCAACCTTTTTAAAAACATGTAATATTATTCACAGCACACAGTTTCACCATGCCTCCCTTACATCAATGGCGTCTCTCTCGAAGATGCGCAGCTGGAGGAAGAGATCCAGCTTGATCTTCCTCTCCTGGAAGAGCTCCTCCATCTGAGCCTGGGCCTCGTCCAGCTGCTGGAGGACGCTCTCGATGTGGTTGATGGAGCTGTTGTGGGGCGTCTTGTTGCTGGAGATGGCAGAGTCCCTGGAAGAAAAAACGTTCGCAATTAAGCCATAATCTGCAGAGTGCAGCTCTGAGGAGCTATAAAAGATCCTGCAGGGCATCATGCCAGTCAGGGTGAGCTGCTCTGGAAAGTGCTGTGCTGGTATAAAATACTGCGGCAGCACCAGCATGGAAAAGAAGCGTTAAAAAATAAAAAGAGTCTAAAACTATCTCTAATTTGCTAATCGGCTTTTTACTTGAAATATAAATCCACAAGTGGTTTCACAAAAAGGCTAATTATGATGAGGTGGTGTTGGTGGAGAACATGTTGTGCACTCCAACAGCTCAGTCCTACACGCAGAAGGTGTGTGAAGCTACAGTTCCCTCTCGGAGAGAGAAAGAGAGAGAGGAAGAGAGCGGCGCACAATTAGACACACGTTTATAAAAGTGGTCTTATGTAAGAACCCGCTGCGGAGCCAAGTCGCCAGGGAGAGGGTGGCGAGCACAAAGAGAAAAGAGGGAGTGAGGAGAGGCACTGGAACATCCTCTGCATAAAAATAAAGCTGGACAGCCACATCCACCTCTCTCACACCGCCTCTCATCATCGCCGCTTGCCGTTTTTGGGCTTAATGCACTTCATTAACGTCTTCTAGGGAGATTTCTCTTAGCGTATATTTAGCTTTGTTGAGTGTTGACACGTTTATTCCAAATTACAAATCCACTCCTGCCTGAATTAGAGCTACGATGAAGAAGACGAGCATCAAAGACGGCTGTTTGTTGTACTCTGGTTTACTCTGGTAAACGGTGTCTAAACTTTGCAGCCGAGACAGTTTTGCACTCAGACCTGAACCTTCAGAGACACATAAAGACAGTTATAAAGTCAGCCTTTTATCACCTGAACAGAAGAATATCCAAGATTAAAGGACTAATGTCTAGATGTAGATGACATAGAGCACTTTGAACTGCCTAGTCGTTGAAATTTGCTACACAAATAACCTTGACCTGACTTAGCAAGTTATAAAAAACACATGATATTATTACTGTTGAATATTACATTTATAATATTGCTTACATTTACACCATGTTTTTCCTCACTTGCCTATTTGATTCCATTATCACATTGTTAAAAATTACCTTCAGAGAGCTTCAGTATCTATAAATATGTTATCAAGTGCAGGAAAAATCCAATGAACTAGTTGAACATAAAAACAGGCAGAGTAAATTATAACAACCTGCCAGATATTGTGCTAAAGAAGTCCTATGCAACCACAATTTTGCACATTGTGCTATTCTACTAAACATAAAAATAGAGATAGAATCAAATGGTTTAGCTTAAAACACATCGAAATGTTTAAATGGCCCAGTCACAGTCTTGACCTTACGCAAGCTGAGAAGAATCTGTGAAAAGATTTAAAACGTGATGCTTACAGAAGCTCTTCATCTAATGTGACTCTGCAAGAATTATTTCATAAAGAAGAAATATTAAGTCTCTAGATGTCAAAAGCTGCGAGAAACTTGAAAAGACTTGAAAGAGTAAATGGGGCAAAAAGTGATTCTACTTTAATATTGTTTAAGAAGGACTGAATGTGAAAACCTGGTAAATATTTTTAGTCAAATATTTTGAAAACCAAAAGTCAGTAACCAAACTCTCAATAAAAAGCCTTCAATTGTGTAGTTGCAATGTGACAAAATGTAAAAAAAGTGTGGGGAAATATAAAATAACTGTCCTCTTATCACTTTTACAGTACACTTACTGTTCTCCTTTCCATCTCTACAAGTATAGAAAGAAAGACATCAAAATGTGTCATGAAGAGATAAAAATGAAAGAGAGTCATCACTTCGTATCTTTGACTCAGACTTGCCTCAGAGTACAGACAGGTAGAGAGAAACTGGGGGGGAAAACATGATGAATAATCTCAAGTATTTGGCCCGCCTCTCTGCACCTGAGCTGCTGGATGAGGTCCTCGCCCTCCTTGATGACGTTGACGGTGACCTGCAGCGTGGTCTGCTGCTGCTGGCCGAAGCGCTTGATCAGATCCTGGACGGCCTCCACGGACTCGGCGTAGACGTCGTCCAGCAGCTCCTTCTGCAGTTCCTCCAGCCACGTCCACAGCTGGAGACGGAGGCAGACGTCAGCCTAGGCAGCAGCTTTTGTCTCATTACGAACGACCCTGTGTTTGGTTTTTATCATCCGAGTAACCGCACAGTAAATCATAGTATTTATAAACGTAAAGCTGGATATCTATGCACAAAACCGACCCTACAGACATACCTCCGCTAAAGTATTTATTTATATTTCTCTGACTAATTGGACTGAACATGTAATGTACTCCACGCTTCATTTCAACAGGTAATTTTGTTCCCTCCCTCAGAGAGCTCTCATCTCATCGGTACAGGCACACAGCCCACCATCCACTTCAGCGCTGTGTCACCGTCCCCTGCCCACCTCTTTGACGTGCGTGTGGAAGGCGACAGACATGTCCAGCAAGACTTTGCGCTGCTCCACGCGGCGGACAAAGTCTTGGATCCTGTCTTCAAGCTGGTGGGCGGCCTGGTAGATCTCCTCCGGGTCGCACTCTCCCGTCTGGGCCAGCTGCTCGGCCGCCTCCAAGAGCTTATCCGCATTGGTGTAAGTGTTCTACGGAGAGACGGAGACGGAGAGAGAGGTGGGTTTCAACAAGGGGGCAGCGTGAAGCGAGCGAAACGTCTGTTATGAAAGAGACGGAGGCACCGAGGAGCAAAGTGAAAAGCAGGATATGCAGATGATGATGATGATGAAGAGGAAGAGAGAGATGTTGAGGCAACAAACAGAAACAGGAGGCAGAGTATCAAGAGGCTGATTTTACAGAAGATTTTTTTTTTTATTGAATTCATTGAGATTTTAAATCCAAAGAAAGTAATTAAACTCTTTAGATTTTTGTTTTAATAAAACTAATAACTAGATTAATAATTGTTATTTCCTTCAAGTGTTTTGAGGCATTTTAACTGTCAGATGTCATTCTATGTAGCTTTTTACCTCTAGTTTTAATACAGTTTGCTTTATTTTTTTAGACAAAAAGCAAATCACAAGTTAAAATATTTCTCAAAGTAATATGGTAGAAAGTTTTTATCAGGTGGTTCAAAGATCTAAACTCTGTCTTAAGGCGTTCAGGTTTAAATTTATGGTCTTATAGTTAAATATTGTAAATTGAAAAAATGTTTTTTAGAAAAATGTAACAAGTGCTTATGTCAGCAGTTCAATTTAATTCAACTCTTAGATTTTGTAGATTTTAGCATTTTTGTGAATAACTTTACCAGTATGGAGGTCTATTCTGGGAGCATAAAACTGGAGAAAAATACTGAAATTACTGAAAAAATAACTTTTAGGGTACTGTAATCCCTAATAAAACTTCCAATTTGAGTTCATTAAAGTTATTTATTCACATTATTTGCATCCATTTTCATCTCACCAGCTGATGTCGGGATTTATATTTAATTTTATGCCAACCAAATGTAGAAAAACTCACAGAAGCCTGCTTTTAATGCAAACAGGTTCCATTTTATTTCTAAAATAAAAGCAACAATAACAGTTGAGTAATATTCCTGGCTTGCAGATGTTTAGATGTTTAAGGTGAACAGTTAGCGTTGCAGAGCGTCTCTGTGTTAGTTATAATCCAGACACAGACCTGAGCCACTTCCTCGAAGTCCTCGTGGCGTTTCTGCAGCGCTCGGGCTCGGTGGAGGGACTTTCCCACGCCCGTGTGTTTGCTGAGGAAGGCCTCGCCGTGGTTTTCTATCCAGTCCAAAACCTGGGAGGGAAAAAAATCCACCAGATTCACCAAGGAGCCAGGAGCGACTGAACAAGGGGCGACCACCAGGGGGCGCGCTGTGAAAGCGGAGCTGCAGAGTGGTGGAACTGTTAAGATGCGAAGTAAAGTCGTGTTCTGTGAAAAAAACAAACTCTGAGCCTTGCTCCCGTCCTGCATTCAGTCACGATGTGAATGGAGGAACACCATCTGCACGGACATATGACCCAGTTCGGTTACCGCAGCAACAGTTGCCATGTCAACACACTCGGAAGCAGCCACGGGGTTTGTTTGTTTCTTTCTTTTTTTTTTTTTTTTTTTTTTTTTCGGGCGGGAACTTTTTTTTAATTTTTGGCCCCCGGGGGAA
>NW_015117767.1:0-655 GCF_001443285.1 Poecilia latipinna
GCGATTATCATTTTTCATTCACGTGCAAACAGCACTGTAACAGCGTCTTTAGAGCTGCTACTATTTCTCCGCCATCTATGTAAATGTGCGCGTAATGCTGCCTCCAGTCCTTATGAATCTGGGGCAAAGCATTGGGAAGACCAGACTCTCTAAAACCAATATACCTGTTTCAAATCCGGATCTTTTTTTAAGTTACTCATTGCTTTTATTCCTGTAGTATTTTCATTAATCGTATTGCTGGTTCACGTGAAAGCTACAAACAATCATTGCAGCTTCGATGCCAGAGCAACTCTGCCAGGGCCATTAGCTTTTATCAGGGGACAGAATAAATAGGCTTTAACTTTAATTTAAATAAACTTTTCTGACTTTTCAAATTAAATATTTTTGTAAATAGGTTATAATCAATNAATATTTACTGTTAGGTTTTAGAATAAGGCTAAGCTAATTTCTATGCTAAAATGGTAAACCATATCATGTTAAGTTGCTTTCTTTTACTTCATTTAGCTTTGATAGTAATGAAACAGACAAGCAACGTGTTCGTAATTTGTTCGTAAAGGAGTATTTACGTTCATGATGGATTGTCATTTTTATTTATTCATTTTCTTTGTAGAACCACACACACACTTGTACATACTTCAGTCGACCTGAACCAGCC
>NW_015117767.1:6368-9795 GCF_001443285.1 Poecilia latipinna
AGGTGAAATTGAATAATTTCCACAGCACACCTGACGATCACTCACGAACAGTGGTTGAAAAACACTGTGTTAGACCCTAAGAATTTGTTTCTTCTCTGTTTCCTAAATCCAATCACGAGTAGCTATACAACCCAATTTCCTCATATACAGTATCATAATGGCATTTCTTTCGCTGTAGTTCAGGTGCCTGATCTCATTAAGACGTGCCACGTCATTTATTTAGTCTTGTGTTTTAATTTATAAAATAAACAATAATAATTCTCTCTCCTAACTTTGACTCTCCTTCACAGCCTTCCTCGCCTCACTTTTAAATCTTTTTTTTTTTTTCAGTAGTATTCTCTAGGTCTTATGGCTATCTGGCCATCTTAGTTCCCCATCTGGTAAGTGGCGTTCCACATTCCGCAGTACATTCAGCAGGCTGGCTGGTCAAGTCTTGTTCCTAAGCACCCTTCGTCTCATTTCCCTGGTCATATCACTGTTACATATCATGTCCCATAGCTCCGGCGTTTCCCAGTCTGACGAGTCATCCTCAGTCTCAGTAGTTAAAGTAGCTTCTCTGGAATGTTGTGTTCCCTTCTGATTAATTCTAATTTTACCCAGTAATCACCCATCCTTAGGTTTTGGGGGGTTTCGAGGCAGCTAACTCTCCAGTATTGGCCTATTGGTCTCCTCATTTGGAATCCTCTGCAGTATTTATCATAGTAGCTCATCATGCTAAATGCTTCCAACTAATTTTTCTCATCAGCTTTAGCCATCGTTCGTCTCCTGCTTTGTCTTTTCTCGTCACACTTATCAATTCATATTCCTACTACTTTCTTCAGCATCTTGGCTATTGTTCATCCTCAGCATATGCATCCTATATCTGTCCTAACCTCTCCTCTAAATCTGGCTCTCATTGTTTTCTATTTGCCTTGTATAGTCCATTAATCAAATACCTGTTGGTGGAGAGCTTTCCTTTATGTATGGTTCTGAATTTGTTTCTTCTATTGACGCCATGCTGGCACCAGACACCTTTTCAGTTAGCTCTCGATGCCTTGGCAAGCATTCTCGTCTCTCCTATTGACGCCTTCTCAGGCACCTATCTCCCACGGAGGCATTTTCATGCACATGCAGGTATTTCTCCCCGTCTCTCTCTATTGACGCCCTTGCTGGCAACTGACGTCCCATGCAGGCAACTCACTGCCCAAGCAGGAATCTATTCCCGTCTCTCTATCGACGCCCTTGCTGGCAACTGACGTCCCATGCAGGCAACTCACTGCCCAAGCAGGAATCTATTCCCGTCTCTCTATCGTCGCCCTAGCAGGCAACCGACAGTTTTCATGCATCATCATCATGATAATCATCATCATCATGACTTTCATCATCATCATGACAACATGTTCAACTTTACCAATGCCCGACCAGCTTTCTCAACTCTGTTTTATTTTCAGAAATTACTCTCCTTCCTACCTTTCTGCTTCTCCTCAGCTTTCTCTAAAATATTGCATCGTTCTCCTGTTTCTTCTCAAACTCTTCATTCTTCGTACTCGCTTCAGACTCTCGCAACCCATTTCTCCTCTTCGGTCATTATCTGGCTATTCAGGCCCTTTAACGCTTCCTCTCCGTCTTCTTCCTATGCTTGCACAGGCATCTGACGCAATAGTAACTCAATATCATCATAATTATCATCATCGTTCTCAGTTTCTCCGATGTCTTAACAGGCTCTCACAATTTTTTTCTCTTCCGACTTTTCGGAAGTTTTCTCTTTACTACTTCTCGGAACCTTGTTGGCATCCTCTATCTTTCTGCTTCTGCTTCTCATCTTCTCGCAATTTCAGATAATTTTTCTCACCTTCATAAAATCTCGTATTCCATCCCTCTTAATTTTTAATCATGCAGTCATTTCCTTAGCAAGCATACTTGATCTCCCACTTCTGTTACCCTAGTGTCTTTGGCCCCAGCTTGGTCCCCTTAGTTTATTTATTTTTGGGGGAAAGACGTCTCTAATTTTCATACACACAGCGGCTCATTCTCTCTGACAGCTGTTTTCAGCGTAACATCTTCCTCCTATGTCCGAGCGCCAAAGACTTTCATTTGTCAATTAAACTTTCTAATACCATTCTCTCTCTCTGTCCGTGAGTACCTCCAGGTTGAATTCAATATTTCTAGATCTACCCATCTGGACTGTAGTCGTAGCCAACTTTTGTTCACTTTTTTTTTTTTTTACAATTCTTAGCCATTAAGATTAGGGAGGATTCCAGAGTCAAATGTTTGATTGAAGGAGGAAGGGAACACAAATTATTTTTATATGCAGATGATATTTTGATTCGGTGCCAGGAAGTCATTGAGAATTTCTCTAGATTATCAGATTACAAAATTAATTGGCTTAAGTCAGAGGCAATACCAGTCTTCCAGACCTGTGAGTTCAATAACAGCCTTCAATTTTAAATTATTACAAAATGGGTTGAAGTATTTGGAGGTAGTACTTAATGCTGGACAACATAGAAAACCTGCTTAGATCAAAGCTAAATTGGATAATTGGAAAAACCTCCATTTGACAATAACAGGTAAATAAACATTGAACTGAGACAAGAACAGATTCCAACTGGGTTTCCGTCAAGGAAAAAAAATCCTCCCCATTTACTCTTGTTGAGGGACTAACCCAAAAACTAGAAGACAGTGGGAATAGGCTGAATAACCCACATTTATTGTTCTCAAAGAAGGTATGGCAAGAGGTACACAAGAAATGTTACATCTCCCATGTTTCCAAAAATACTCATCCCTGAGGTACAACCCAAAATCAAAATTGACAAGCAATTTATTGGCCAAATTGGCAATAGATGGATATGAGAACTGTTATCTGTATGAAGAAAATATGTCATATAATGGGTTTATTGAGAAGTTTAAACTTGAGGGAAACAGTCACTTTTGGATATATTTTCAAATTAGAGATTATAAAAAAGATATAATAAAGTTTCCTCAGGAGAAAATTCCGATAGTGTTTTTTGGGATTACCCCTTTATATAGTAAGGCAACAAAATAGTATAA
The DNA here is from genome assembly GCF_001443285.1 of Poecilia latipinna. Taxonomy (NCBI): domain Eukaryota; kingdom Metazoa; phylum Chordata; class Actinopteri; order Cyprinodontiformes; family Poeciliidae; genus Poecilia; species Poecilia latipinna. The sequence continues at coordinate 9,396 of NW_015117767.1, forward strand.
TATGTGGCCATGGGTTAAAAATAATATCCAAATAATATCCATAAAAGTCTAAAAAATATAGGATAGAGATCTTGTTTGTACTTTTGAAGAAACATGGGAGTCAGTTATTTCTGATAGCGGGCTATAAATAAAATGTTGTGCTCTTACACGTAGATGTGCACACATGGGCAAATACAAATAGCATGACACAATAAAGATGAAAAATGTTAAACTCTTACCATATCTTGGATTTATCCTGTGGCTGAAAACTGTTGCTTCCTGCCATTGTCACTGCCACTGTGTCAAGCCCTTTAGGTTTCACCCTGGCTGGCGTTGACTCATTTGTCACAGAATACATCCAAAGTTTGCGCTACATCAGCAATTGCATTCAGAAGCTTAAATCTTGTTTAGTGGTCTTCTG
>NW_015117767.1:13551-14312 GCF_001443285.1 Poecilia latipinna
TTTGGTTCATGATATTGTTGAAAAGGGTTATGTCATGGTAGTTGCAGAAGGTCACGCTACCATGACCTTCTGCAACTACCATTTTGCTTTCAATATTTGAAAGCAAAATATTTGGTTTTGCTTTCAAATATTGATGTTGCTATGTCCTTCTCCAGTTGGAGAAGGACATAGCAACTGGATCAGTGCAATTAGATGCAAAATTGCACTGATCAAAACATTTAAAGCTGCATAGACTAGGAGGCACCAAAAATACATACTCTTCCTACAGAGCATTGAATCCATCCAGATCTTTTGTGGATCTTTTGGAAAACTAAATAAGCTCACAGCTTTTTTGCATTATTTGTTCACCAAACACACAATAATCTATTTGAAATCCTCCAAATTATGTAAAAATGTAAAAACAAATGCTGTTTCTACCCAGTAATAGTCCAGAAGGATTGACTAAAGTGATGTCTTCAGGAGCTCTGAATGGAAATTCAAAATGATTTTAATGCGTTTCGTGGAAAATAACATGTTTTGGCCTTGTTTACAAAAGTTTTTTTAAATATTATGGACAGTAATACTGATTATAACATTATATCAAATGGTATCATTATTAGAATGACTAAAGTAGTCTTCATTTGACCTTTAAAATAAACAGAAAAAATTAAAATACAAGTTATTTTTATTATATTAGTCTCTAAGAGCTGTTGCCGTGCAGCAAGAAGGTTCTGGGTTCGATTCCCGGCCCCGGTCTTTCTGCATGGAGTTTGCATGTTCTC
>NW_015117768.1:0-5545 GCF_001443285.1 Poecilia latipinna
AGAAACATTTGTATTCCTTTGTGTTCATCAGTTGTTTTGGCCTTAGAACGCTCCCATGGAGGCCATATTTACCCAGTCTTTGATTTATTGTTTCTCTTGTTGAAAATACTAACTTATCTGAATTCTAGAAAGGCATGACATCGTTTTGTGATCTCCTGGATGGGTTTTAGTCTTCTGTGTGACTATGTGTAGTCACACAGAAATCCTATTTAGAAAGTGTGAGGATGTGGATTTTTATGTGCGTTTCTAGTTAATTTAATTCCTGTGTCGTCTTGTCTACACCCTGAATGTCCCCAGCTGTCTCCTGTTTTCCCTGATTACTCCGTGTGTATTTAACCCCACCTGTGTCACCTGCTCCCCGTTGGATCCTTGTTGTGTCATTTGTCATACATAATGTCTTTGTCATCACTATCTCGTTCTGTTTCCAGTGCTACCAGTGTCTGAGTTTCCTTGCTTTACTGCTCACCTGTGCTGCCTGGATTTCTGTGTGATCATCATTAAACCATCATTTACTCTACAACCTGGGTCTACCGCGACTGTCCACCACCACCAACAACTACATTTCATGACAGGAGGAAGTTACAATAATTCAAGTCAAAATAATTTCAAATATTTTTTGAAACCTGTGGATGAATGACTCAGAGTAATCATGGCAATCACAAGGTTATGAGATCCAGTCTTCTCAACCACAGCTGTCAGCATCATGGGTTTTTTTGTGTTCTTTAGTTTCCATTTGTACATCAGTTCCTTCTTAGTAATTCTAGTTATGTTTATTTCTTGTGTCTAGTCCTTTCTTGGTTACTCTAGCTCTAATATGATTATTGTTTAATTATTTTTGTTTGATTAATTTCCTATGCCCTAATGTGCTCTACATTGCTCCCTATACAACTTTATCTGTCTCTCCTCAGTTTCCCTTTTGCTCTCTCCCCTCACATCTTCAACCCATTGGCTCATCACCCCAGATCAATTGTTCTAATACTCTCCCAGTATTTAACCACACCTTCTTCATTCACTCCTCTCCGGTTCCTCCTATTACTTTGCTGTTAAACCACACATTCTCCAGGATTTTCCCCATGTATCCTTTTTGGCTTTTGTTCTTTAGATCGGCTTTTGTTCAACTCTGGCTTCCCATATTTTTGTAAGTTTTTGTTTTTCACCTTTTTTTTTTCCATCAAAACTTCAAAAATCGCCTGTTGCCTTCCTGTCTGCATTTATTTGGGTCCACTTTAAAAAAAAACTTGACAACTGCATGTTGAGTCCTTGAGCAAAACATTGAATCCCAAACTACTTAATACTTTATTGTTCTTTTGTGTGTGCATGTGCGTGTGTGTGTGTGTGTGTGTGTGTGCATGTACGTGTGTGTGTGTGTGGATAACTTCTTATTTAGTTCTGCCACCTGAAAATTTTAACTGGCATGGTGTGGCCACCCATAGGAAAATTTAAGCTCATTCAAGGCAGCCACTAGGGCTCCAGGAAGAGTATGTTTCATTTTGTCTTCAAGTGTTGCAATGTAGGCATTTTATTCAGGGTTCATGTACAGAAGTCAATATACAGATTGCCGTTAAGGAGAAGTTGCATGAGCAACTGCTGAGAAGAAAGTATATCAATGGAAATGATGTAAAGAACGAAGAAGTATTATGAAGCTAAAACTACACCACTGCTTTTTCATTTTTACCTACTCTCTTCTGGATATTGAGATATATTATTTACAGCTTCAAGAACACATGTAGCATGTATTCCCACAAGTAAGAGTTTACTTTTGTTCAGCTTCACAGTGACATGTCTGATTAAGACTGGATGCTAAATGGTGCCTCTTACTCTCACACTCTTCATCCTTCCTTTTTTTTGTTTACAACTATACAGTGCAAACTCAGGAGTAAACCCTTTTGTGGATTATGAGGGATTTTCTTGTGTTTTTAACAGAAGCTTCTAACTCATCCTTTTGCTAGACTGTTATACCAGTAGCATGTAACATCACTGTCAATCCAGCAAGTTGCAAGTTTGACAAAAGCATATGAGAAAATACTCAAAGTTCTGTCAGTACAAATTCTGAAGTTTCTATTAATTGTAGAAACTTCAGAATTTGTTCATCCACTTTTTTTCTTTCAAGTTTAATTATTTAATTTGAAACAACCAACTTATCATGGTGACCAAAATGTATGTATTTCCACTTGTTTGAGGTATTTTTAATTAATGTTGGAGAAGAAGGAAGCAAAGGGCCATAAAAATAGCCAGTTACACTGATATCAGTCTTCACATGTGTCCTTCTACTCAGCCATTTCTTGTTTCTTTGTTTTTCTTGCTCCCTGTTCTTTGTTGGTATTGCCATCAGGAGACAAAGTGCACACACATGTTGATATGCTCTGGAATTTGGATTGCTGATGTCAGCTGCACAGCAGTGACCCTCTGTCTCATTAGGATAGAATCAGTTGTTTAGCTCAAGCCTCAGCTGAAAAGCACAGCGGTAATTGGTAATCAGGCAGGTATGGGGCAAGGCACGTCTTGCTGGCTGTGTGACCTCTCTGTGCTCTGTTGCCAACCTATGTAGACTATTAGAGCTTGGTATAAAACATGAATGAACTTTGTGTTTGACAAGCTCCAAGCTGTTCAACTAAAGCTGCTCACAACCTGAACCAGATTTCACAACTGTGACATCCATCCATCCATCTATTTTCTTACACCCTTTTCCCTAGTGGGGTCGAGAGGGGTGCTGGTGCCTGTCTCCAGTGAATGTTTCGGGTCACCCTGGACAGGTCGCCAGTCTGTCGCAGGGCAACACAGAGGCAGACAGGACAAACAACCATGCACACACTAAATCACATCTAGGGACAATTTAGAGAGACCATCAACAGTCGTGTTGGTTAGGGTGTCGGGGGGGGAGTGGGGGAGTGTTTAGGTTGCTAGTAAGTCACTGGAAGGCCTCTTCTTTTTTTCTTTTCTAATGCTAAGAATAAAGCCAAAACTTACATGTGAATGCCAGACAGTCTTATTCAACAAATTATGATATGATGTGTCTTTAATATAGCAAATAACAAAGACGCAAAACCTTTTTGGGGTCTTTTTTGGGTCTGGTTAGGGTAGTTGGTGAATAGAGTGACCATTGATATTACTGGATGGTCACTATTACTGGATTCTATAAAATGTGACTTAAAGTTGAGATACTGATGTTTGGATATGTAAAATATATATTCTAAAATTAATCTATAGTTTGTTTCTGTCAGTTCTAGAAACAAGAGAGAACAAAGCAAATTTCTCTTTATAATTGGCCCATAATTTAACTTTATTTTATAGGAGCCATGATTTAAAATTTTACAAACTTTGGCTCCTATATGATTTATGAAATATTTCATCCTATTTGATGATTGCTCTGAATATTGCCACATTCTACGAATAAATTATGCAATTTGTCCAGGGTAAAAATGTAGAAAAACGAGTGGTTATTTTTTTTTCTCAGTGTGTCAGCTTGACGTCACAGGCAGACTCGTTGCCATGGCAACCAATAAACAGCCCTACAGCAGAGCTACGTTCAAGGGCATCAGGAATTAACCCTCAAAAAAAACCCACAAAAACATTTACCACACAAAAAACGGACGTACCAAACACCAAACAGAACATTCTGGAAGTGATCGCCTGAACACTGGCGTTGGTTGATTAGCCATCTTAAACACCTACACTTAATTATAGGGCTGTAGTGATACAATAATCTCACAATACGATACGATACACAATATTCTGCTCACAATACGATATATATTGCGATATTCAGCAAATGATACAATTCAATATACTTTTGCGATTTTCTGAAAGATTTTAGAGGGACAGAGTGATTTTGGTGACATTTTGTGACTGTTACGGACACAGACTTAAAGTCGACAGCTGGATAAAATGAATCAAAGAAGTGGTGAGAAAACATGTTTCATTTAATTGAAACAGCACAAACTGTGGCTTACATGCATTTGTAAAGTAAATAAAGTGCACCAAGTAGCCTGCTCTGAATAGTTTGATACTTTTTTAACCTTGACACTTAAAATCTGAAGGAATCACTCTAAGCCTGATGACCTAATCACACTCCCGGCAAAGCAAGCAGTGAGTGAGCAAGGTGACAGTTGGATGTTGCGATACTTGCGGATGAATATTGATTTTTTTTCTAGGAAAGAAAATATCAATATATATTGCTAAATCAATATCATTACACAGGCCTACTTAATTATCTGTCAGAAAATGTGTGTGGGTCGCCTTATTTTTGCGTTAATTGAACCGAAATACTCTGAACAGAAAAGCAAGAGTCAGAGGCGCAAAAAGTGGGTATGCAGCGTATGCAACGCATAGGGGCGCAGCAAGAGAGGGGGCGCCAAAACCCCGTCTGGAGTGGGCGACACGCCGGTTATGTTTTCCCATACACTTCAGCGAGCTACACGCTCCTTCACCTGTTGCACATAACGAGGTAAATGTAGCGATTTTTACACTTCACGCAGCGTCGCGTGAGTGATTAGCCATGGGGGGGATGAGGGGGTGAGCGTCGCTCCTTCACCCTGACGTTCCTTCCCTCGGGGCGGGGGGCGACGATATATGTTTTTGCATCCACCTGAATAATGTGCAGTTGCGCCACTGGCAAGAGTACATGCTGAGGTGATGAAAGTTAAACTAGGGTAGTTATATATTTTTTTTAATTAAAGCTTTTTACTGACCTGTGAAATGTGATCCCTTTGGACCTTGTGATCTTGCTATCGTAGTGTTGACAATATCAAAACTTTGCGTCCCCTTCTCAGGTTCTTTGCTTGATTGTGTCATTTCCCTACTCAATCTGTGTCCGAATTCAGGGTCTGCGTCCTTCGAAGGACGGATTTGTAGGCCGAATATTTCATAGCGTGGCGACAAATGCGGCCTTCTTTTCCATAGGCATCATATACGTAGACGCCTCATGGAGCGCTGAGTCGTACTTAACAGCGTCCGCCATCTTCTATGTGGCAGCAGAGCGATCGGAGTTCCTTAAGTCCTGCGCTGTGTGTTTCAACCGTTTTACGAAACAAACTGGATTCATTGGCATTACCTTTTACAGGTAAGGATGAAAGATCAGAATTACTTGACTTTGCAGCCAGAAATTCGCTTCTAAACAACCGATAAATATTTCCTATGTAGCTAAATTGGCCCGAAGTAACCGCTGATTGTTAGCGTAGCAGCTAATGTTTTCATACTGTTTTCTAATGAGAGGTGATGAAAAACCGCTGTTAGAGGAGAAGTTCATTAAAAACCAGAGGATTTAGTGAGGAAAGATCAGTCAGGATCAGAGCTGGAACTGCTGTTCTTCAGTCCGTTTCCCAGCTCAGCTTCACCATGTCGGTATTTAGCTGTAAAGATGCTACAAGTCAGAGCCCAACATGCTGAAAATGTCTTTTTCTGAATGTGAAGGATTTTCTGTTTCACTTTTCTATTTCTCTTTTATCCTTGGCTTTAGCCTGTTTACCAGGACATCTCAGAAGTCATTGAGTTCTCCCAGTGTGACCAGCAGACTGAAGCCCTGCCTGTGGCCAGTGTTCACAGTATA
>NW_015117768.1:10441-18487 GCF_001443285.1 Poecilia latipinna
TGGCCGCCCTAAATCTCGTCAGCGACAATAGGCGAGAGCGGTCCATGAGGCGTCTATCCTTATATTATGTCTATGTTCATGTCTATGTTCTTTTGCCCAGATTTGAAAGATGGGTCCGGTTTATCCTTCACGGCCCACCATATCCCATAATTCATTGCGGGTCTAAACCGGGTGTTCAGGCAGAGCGTCAATGGCGGTGAAATTATTTTACAGCAAATTATTTTGCTATATTACACTTTGAATGACACAACGTGATTTGGTTCAACGTTTTTAGGCAAGAATGTAAGTGTGAAAGTTTCAAATATCTGCTCGGTTCACCAAAGCATAACCTAATTGCAATATTGCTCTGACATTTTCGGACATGTCTGCTCCCGCTGCGTTAACAGTCAGCTCCCCTCGCCAGCTGTCAGCTGACCGGGCGCTCCAGATTCGGTATACCGGGAGACGACTGTGTCATATTTGTCCACCTACAGAAATCATATTAAAACAAGAAATATATTTTCCACGACCATCTTTTTTCCATTTTCAAACACTAGAGCAGCTAGGGCAGCGCTAAGTCGTGTGTTGCCAACCCCCGGTCTAAGTGAACCTCCGAACATTGAGGAGGGAGCTAGAGAACGGCTGGCCGAAATTAGCATTCATAAATCGGATTAACCTTGAGCTAAACGCCGCTTGCTCCGCGGATATTGGAATATCCAATATCCAACTCGAAACTAACTTCAATGCGGTAGGTAACACAATAAAGACACCGTGATAAAGTTTGTTTTGGTCTTGTTGAGATGCTTTACCAAGGCCGAGAAAGAATCACATGCTGTTAGACAAAGGGCCCATAGTAAAGAGTTACATTTTTGATTCTGTTAGACACTAAGGTCCATTTCTCACGAGAAACAGAAACTTATCAGGCCACAGAGACATGGTGTGATTTCAGGGAGTGTCTTCAGTTCATATAATCAGCTACCCTCCTCTTTCTCTTCAGACGCTGCAGAGACTTTTTTAGAAACTCTTCTCGGATGTAATGGTAAAGCGTCTCCTTTCAGCGCTGAAAGTTAATAAAATAAGTAAAGTCTGAATGCTTTTCTTGGCTGATTTTATGCTCCGTGTGTCAATACAAATTATGATTCATCGATTGAGATTCTGGTTCTCAACAGTCTTTGGCCTTTAAAGACGGTAGCATGCTGCATGTATGCTATCCTGACAACTAGTGATGGGCTACCTGAATCCAGGCTTCGAGGCTTGTACCGAGTAAAAAGGGGGCATGGCCGATGAAGCCCTGCTTCGAGGCTTGTGTCGGCTTGCTGAAAACCACGTGACTGGCAACAAACGAGGCCTCGCATTGCATGGGTCACGTGACTGCTTCATTTTGCGTGTCGGTTTTCAAAATAAAAGCGCGATGAGCCTTGCTGTGTCATGGGTTGTTGTCCATTTGGTCACGCATCAGAGGAGGATATTTGTCTTCAGTGGCCAAATAAAATGAACATTGACCAACATATTTGATGTGTATTGATGGCACTCATCAAAATGTTTGTTACTGCTTTTCTCAATTGTAGATTATATTGTTTTTTTATAACTATATTTTTGTGATTTTATGATGTAAATCTCTCTGAACTGGATTGTTGCTGAAACCTGCTACACAAATAAACTTGATTGTCTGAAATGGAGCCAGGAAAATCTGACATCTGGGAATACTTTGAGATTATCCTCACAATAAAATTCTTAGATAACATTAACCCCTCCACAATTTCTCACCTTCTGCAAAGTTCCACTATTATCTGATTAGCAAAGATATATCAGTCTTGAACAGCAGAAACAGATTTAAACTTGTTGCAGAACTAAAATTCAACATGTAGCCAAATATACGAGATCAGAGCCAATTAGAAATCCAAGAAAAAGTGAACGCCCCAACAGACACTGCACTCTCAAGACATTAAAACATCAACTGTCTTTATTGTCAAATCCATCTATGACATAAAAGAAAACCCAACACAACCACTGACGTTCAACATAAACCAGGATTAGATTGGCTACAAATAATTTTAATAATTGAAACATATGACAATTAAATATGGTTTGATTGTTTCTCCTGTTACTAAACATGAGTTTGATGAAAACTTTGACAATATTGCATTTAGTAATTTTTGAAAGTATGATCCAATTGAGTGACAAGACTGTTACAGTTTCACCAGCAGATGTCACTAGTGAGCAATGAATGAAGCATCGAGTAACGAACCTTTTTGCAAAGCAAAGGGCTTCATGAGGCTTCATTTGCCCATCAGTACTGACAACATCTATGTTGTCAGGATACCATACATGCAGTCAGTACGCATGCCCGCGCATGCGCATTAAGAAGCCCGACCGTCAGTAGAGTTGTCAGTTCAGCATACGCAACAAGTTATGACGAAAGTAAGTCATTAAATTGTTTATAATATGACATAATATGATAACTATATAGATATACATGCATTGTCGTGGTTTCAAAGTGTATTTAAAGCAGGGCCTAGCTGCAGCTACAGTCAACTACAAAACACGCCCGTGTAAAACTCATTAACCTACTTAACCACAAAGTCAGGATGCCATACAGCTGTTAATAACAAAGTGTATGATGATCTACGTCATGATCCTATGTTGCTGATTAAATAAAATCATATGGTAATGACAACTGAGCTAAGCGTATGACTATCTGACAATGTATGCTGATCTGACAGAACAACGGCACCTAGCGACTTCGCGAAACGTAAAAGCCCCACAATGTCTTACGCAGTGACGTTGGTTCCGAAGCTCTACTGGTCCATAGTAGGAGCTGGACATAGAAGGCAGATCTCCTCATTAACATAAAGATGCACAAGCAGAAAAAGAAGCAGAAAAAGTACAAGTCGAAAAGGACAAGTCAATAAAGGACAAGTCGAAAAAGGAGAGGAGGCAATGACAAAAGAAGGAGAGCTTGTATAAGGAAAAGACAAAACAAAATATCTACTTTTCTTGACAAAAATGCATGGTTAGGGGAAATGAAAAATAAAATATATACATTTCTTGACGGAAACTCGTGTAAGGACAAGGAAAAGCTAAATATATATTTATGCTTTTATTTCTTATTATGTCAGTTTTGGTCCTCCATAACAGGGAGCCAGTGGAAAGAAAAAAATCCAGTGTAAAGATCCAATCCATCCTGGTGAGATGACACTACAATGACACTGGTATGGGAAATGTAGTTCTTTAAAGACAATTTCTTATACTTCCGTTACGTTAAACTACAATACCCACCTTTCTGTGCGCACAGCTACTTCTGTTGACTGCAGCCTGTAGGCTACTAATACAGACTGGCTGTCTCCGACTTTTGTTTCAAACAGCACTTTAAGAGGTAATATTACAGAAGTATGTGCAATAGTAACGGTGTGATCAGAGTTAAAAGTCCTTCGACTCCTCGCAGCTTGTTATATGTACGGTGCTTAAGCCAATTAAAGAAATTGGTTAGCCGTAGCTGTCGGACAAGGACTAGCTTAGCAGCGGTAACAGCTCACATGCTGCACGATATTCGGGTTGTTACAGAACATAAACGGTGACATCTAAACAGAATTATCAGACAATAAAACGCGAAAACAGGTGGCTTTAAAGTTGACTGATAAAAGTTAGAACGTTTTAGACGTGGAACAAGCAACTCTGACTCTTCATTCTTTAGCAGGATTTTGAATTCAGGAAATTCAGTTTCATCTGGAAGGGTTTTCTAGAACTTGCCTCACTCCACATGTCTGTTTATTTCAACACAGTGTGGGATAGCTGGACATCCTGGTGTCCAGGGAACATTGAGCGAGGACAGTATTAGTTGTCTAATACAACTCTTCTAATGAAGCAGTTGTATTAGACATTTGTTTCGCTTGTTTAATAGATAAAGTTTGTGCTTTCAAGCATACTACCATGTGAACTTATTTCTGTCTGCATTTTCTGCGTTAGTCTTAGGAAGTACCAGTCCAGCTGCGGTGACGATAGACACAGGGACCGATGTCTCCTCCGCGTCTTACAGGTGCTCTTCGTTCTTTCTCTAATGTCAGCAAGAGGGAGGATCCCACGGAGCAGCTATATGACCTGAAGGTGAGGCCAGAAAGCAGATTATATATCTCCCTCATAATTAATAAGTATTCAATCTTGTCTAAAGTACAATTAAATATTACTGAAGAACTTTTAATTCCTCAAACATCGTTTGCTTAGAAAAGCCAGATAGTGCTTTAACTTGACATTTTGTTACATAGAATTTCTGGGGAAACCATTCAATAAAATAATTTGGCAAAAGACAACGTATTTGCATTATACTTAAATGTTATCAATTACTAAAATCTATCTTTTATCATTTCTCTTAACTTTTCACCTTGACATAAGTACATAAGTACATACCTAGCATCAGTGTGAGATAGGATCACTGATTTAAGATTAAATGAAGTGTGATATGTTGCAGTTTTGTTTGATTTAATAAAGTATTTTTGAATTTAAATTTAATTGTATTTTAATAAACTTTTGATCCTTTTGATAAAACTAGGTCCAGGATCACTTAAAAATGCCCACTGAAATGACACTGAGACAATTCATATTTTGTTTCATAGTCAATGAGACATGGAGGAGTTAAAAAAAATTATTTTAAAAATGTGGAAAAGATATTGACAGCATTGTTATAAGTAACTCTAGTCTGGGGATCTCTAGAAGGAAAGCTGAGTGTGGATGTATCTCCATAGTCACAACATGTTCCTGACTCAAGTGTGTAATGAGGTCAGTTGTGTTAGTTAGTTATTGTTGTTGTTTGTTATACAGCAATTCAGAATTTAACGTATGTTAAATTCTGCTCAAGGCCTCATGCAACCTTAGACCGGCCCTGTATGATGAACTAAATCAGCTGCACTACGCATATCTAGCTGGATATAAAGGGACAAGTGGAAGATTTAATTTATGTGGCTTTAGTAGCTCTTCCATTTCGTGTCTATTGAGTTTTTGATAAACGCCATAGTGACTGGATTGGTTGCCCGAGCTTTAAGGGGGGAGTTTTTCAGATTTCCGTGCGGCCGCATGCATTAACTCTGGCTGACTAAGTGGACAAAGTATTTGATATGGTTTGATGGAATGTGTAACCGGAATAATAATAATACTTAAAAATAATATAAAACCATCATGATGCGTGACTACAAGGCGAGCTAGAAAGCTCCTTGCAGAACCTGCTTGATGAGCAGGCACCTGCACAGGGGGGCGGAGGTGCTTGAGCCCTGCCCTTTTTATCCTTGATGCCCCTAGTGCCCTTTTTGAGTTTTCCTTTTTTTTTTTTTTTCCCAATTTTTTTTAATTTATGTATTTTTTATCTGTGTGTCAGGATGCCTGCTTGTGCCCCTCAAGAATAATATTTAACTTAATATATCAATTTAGCAAAATAAATGTCAGGCTGCCCTCAGTCTAATAATGACTGAGGATTCTCAGAGCCTCCATGTTATTCAGACACTGAGCTCTTGGTGAGGAGGAGGGGGGCAGAACTGTACCCTTTAACTATCAAATTATGGGCAAGAATATTTTTTGCAGGGTTTCCCCAATTAAGATTTTATAGTTGGTATTCAGGTATTAATCTTCCAACCTTTCAATAACACATAATTATCAAGTGATATTTTCAAATTTCCTGTCAAGTTTAACCCCTCTAAACCGGAACGTGTTGCCGGCGACACGGCCAAATTTGCAGTACCATAATTCCGCCACACTTGGCGCTATCTGAAAAATTCCAACAGTTTCTGAAAGGGGAGACATTGCACTTTCCAGCCAATAATGGTTTATTACGGTAATTTCACAGCTGCAGTTGCAGAGAGTGAAATTAATCCGGGGGGCACTTGTTTAATAGACGGTAAATTGCGAAAATATCTATCTCGTGGGGTGCAACAGTGGCGTTAGAGTGCATCTGAGTTGGTGTGCATCGTGGAGCTGTGTCGGGTATACCGTCAGACAAGGCTTCTGCATGTTGGTATACAAACAGGTTAAATGCTAATGGACATTTAACCTGTTTGCATAATTTGATCCTGAGTGGATTAGAGATCAGGCCATTTTTTGCCCCGATTTTCCCCTTACGACAATCTTAGAAAGTCCACAGTTATGTTTGAAAAAAGGAGATAAAAGGTCATCACAATTTTTTCCAACAGAATAACAATGAAATTATTTCCTGATATCCGACTCTCTCCCTACAGAATAAGAATGTTTGTAGCATTGCACATCAGAAGTGGTTAAAACTGTTAATGGAGCAGCCGCTCTAACCACTGCTCCATGCGACAACTATTTCGGTAGCCTTTGTCGGAGTTTGCTGTATTTCTTTCGTAAAATTTATTATTATATATTTTTTTCGAACATGATGGTAGTATAAAATCATGCACAAGAACAAGGAATGCAAAAGACATATTTTTGTACCACAATAATCTTAACTTGCTCGAAAAGGACTAGGAAGAAGTAAGAAACTTATGAACTCCTACCCCATATACTCATATATTTTCAGATGGACCCTCATTAATAAATTAAATCAAAAATAAAAATAAACAGGTTAATTAATTTTCATCAATTCATTTCATTTCATTAATTAATTTCATTAATTTTAATTAATTAATTTTCCATTTTATCTGGGTTTACTTATGTCTAAGTATATACATCCATACTCACACACTCATGCATTGGAATCAATAAAATATAGACTTTAGAGCTATCTTTCACCCATATTTCTATGTCTTATGAAAATTACCTCCTTATATTTCCTTTTAAATTGTATTAAATTTTGACTTTGTTTTAACTCTTCATTTAACTTGTTCCATAACTTCACCCAAATACATAATAATAATTGATAATGATAATTTTCAATAAGTGATAATTTGAAATACAAAAGCTCTTTCTTGTTGTTTGTAAACTACAAGTCCTTAAGTTTGAGTAACCCCTTACGTTATATCCCCTTTCTCCCTCAAAAAATATGTTCTGTATGAGCTCAGGTAGCAGTTTATTAGATGCTTTAAACCAGACGTAGCGTTAACCAAATATTTTCCGTATTTGACCCATCATTCATTTGACAGGATATAAATTAACACCCTTGACTGGTGCACATGCGCACACATTACAGACTTTACGCAAAGAGTTCATCGCAGAGGCAACTAAAATCAATAAATAAAAAATCCTTTCTGAATATCATCTCATGGACACTGAACTAAATGGGTCTTTCTGACTGGGAGTTGGAAGAGTTATGGACCGGATGCCTTGGAGCGTCTGGTTCAGAAGCGCATTACAAACCTTTGGTAGAAATGGCGCGTTTAATTTCAGTGTCTTTTACATACAGAACAGAGAAAACTAAAGAGAATGCAATGTTGTGTTAATCCATTTATAATCTAAACAAAGGAGCCGGCAGTTTATCTTGAGGAAATAAATAAAAGTACAGAAATTAATTAGACCGTGACATGCGCAGTCCGCTGCACAACCAATGCAGACGCGGCTCCGCCGCTGCGAAGAATTAAACTTAACTCATCCTGCAGTTTTAACAAATGGAGCTGAAGATGTTACCCTCCCTCGGCCAGAAAGAGAGCGGAGCTCAGAAGTGCGGCAGACGTAACATCTGTCCATTTCAGGGCAGTGAAACCACGCAAATAAAAAACAAATAAAATGGATAAAAAAATAAAAAAAACTCGTAAAAGCGCACGTCCGGACTGCACAGGGTTAAAAAAAAAAAGTTCACTTGATTGGTTTGGATGAGACCAGGCGCTGAGCTATACGGGGTCCCAGATGGGTGCCAGGGAGGGAGGAATGATTTTAAGATGCTTTAATGTCTGATTTAATGTCTGATTATAGACGGAGAAAGTGCGCCCTCGCCTGTTCAGAAAGGTTTATGTAATGTAATGTTAAAGTTATGGTCCCTCAATGGGATATATAGTAGTCAATCCACTCACGGTTTAGCCAATGTGTTTCCTGGGTAAAAATCAAACGCTGAACGCTGTATGCGCTGGGTTTTTACCTTAGAATAGCCAACTCTCTGTTATTCCTATGTCAATTTGATACAGTAGGGGTTTC
>NW_015117768.1:22260-25188 GCF_001443285.1 Poecilia latipinna
GGGGGGGGGGGGCAGAAAATGTTTGGAAACCACTGGGGGGGCCCAGGTGAAAAAGTTTGGGAACCACTGCGCTAGTGGATGAGACAGATCCAACTGACCGATGAACTAGCGCAAATTTCTCTGCAGATACAACCAGGAGGAATTTTTTGAGGCTGAGTTCAGACCCCAGCAGGTGAAGTGATGTAATTTAAGTGGAGTCGTTTAATTTATTAGAAGTTAAGGGGCTACAGTCAGTGGTTTTTATCACTACGGAGAGAAAGTTAGAGCCGTTCATCTGCTATATGTGTGATGGGATCTGGATTCACAGTTCAACTGGGTGAATATTAACTAAACCGCATAAAAATGCGGTTAAATAGCCTATATTAATGTGATTATAATTTGATGGGTAAAAAGTAGTACATGACTGATTTTTTGTTTTTTAATCCTGTTAGTCAAAATGACTGAGAACCAAAAAGTCTAGTGGGACCTCTGCCTTAAACATAATTTGAGCAATTTTAAATTCCACCAGCTCTTCAAATTTAAGAATTCGAGATTTTAAGAATAACTGGTTTGTGTGCTCATAATAACCAACATTATGGATGATTCTAATGGCTCATTTCTGTAGCATTCTCAGTGGATGCTAAGAGCTTTTGTAACTAATTCCCTTCTGAACAATATGTTAAATATAGCAAAATCAGAGTTATATAGAATATGAAGTGATTTATTATTCAGAATATGTCTAGCTTTTGCCAGGATTGATATGCTTCTACTTAGTTTATACTGTAAATGTTTAATATGAGGTTTCCAACTGATCTTGTAATCTATTACACCAAGAACATTTTTAACATATACCCTTTCTAGAGTTACACCCACTGTCTGAACTTGAATTTGAGTTCCCAAAAACCATGATTTTAGTCTTGTCCAAATTTAGTGATGATTTATTATTGTCAAACCATTTCTTTAAATTACTGATTTCTGAGGTGACTACGGAAATAAGTTGTAAGTTTTCACCAGAGACTAGAATAGTTGTGTTGTCAGCAAATAACAAATTTTAATACACTTTGCTTATGTCGTTTATATACAAATTAAATAAAACTGGTTCCAGTACTGACTCTTGAGGTACCCCACATACAATCTCCAATCAGATTCAAAATCTCCCATTTTCACAAATTGATCACTGCAAAGTAGTGTATGTTTTTCTATGAATTTTTACAGTCTCTTCTTAAAAAGGTTTTTCTAGACTTTTAGAGA
This sequence comes from Poecilia latipinna, assembly GCF_001443285.1. Taxonomy (NCBI): domain Eukaryota; kingdom Metazoa; phylum Chordata; class Actinopteri; order Cyprinodontiformes; family Poeciliidae; genus Poecilia; species Poecilia latipinna. Next base: position 23,491 of record NW_015117768.1, read on the forward strand.
ACTGAGGGAGAAGAGAACCAGGCCTATAATTTGTGAAGAGGAGATTTCTGCCAGTTTTATACATTGGTATGATCTTTGCTATTTTCATTTTGTTGGGAAATTGTCCTGTTTGTAATGATAACATACAAATGTAAGTAAATGGTTTAGAGATACCCTCAGTTACCATTTTAATTGTTTTCATGTCTAGATCATCACAGTCAGTGGATGCTTTACTGTTACAGTTATTCAGTGATTTCTTTCTGTTTTATGGGGTTAAGATACATTGAACTTGTAGTATTCTCAACATAATTTAGATGAGTTGCTGTTTTTACCACAGGTATTTTTTCTGCTAAGTGAGGTCCTATAGTCACAAAATAACTATTGAATTTATTTACAACACTTCTTATTGGTAATAGTCTGGTCATTATCTACAAAAATACTGTGGATAATTGTTACTGTTAGAAGTTTTCCTGGTAACACTATTTAAAATATTCCATGTAGCCTTAGTATTATTTTTATAACTATCCAATAATTTATAATATTCCTTTTTACATACCTTTATAATGTTAGTTAACTTATTTCTATATTTCTTATATTTGTTTTCTGATTCAGAAATTCTATGTTTTATAAAGTTTTTCTTTTTACATGCATTTTGTATTCCTTTTGTAATCCACTATTTTTTTTTGCCTGCTTTTCATCTTACTTTCCTTAACTGGGCAGTTCTTATTATGTAGTAATTAAATATTTGTAAAAATTCTTCATATNGATTTGTATTGCGGTGTGAGGGGATGGGGGTAGTGTAGGGGGGGGGGGGGGGGAAAAAACAACAAAAAAAAAAAAAAAACATGAACGCTGTATGCGCTGGGTTTTTACCCTAGAATGGCCAACTCTCTGTTATTCCTCTGTCAATTTGATACAGTAGGGGTTTCTGCACTTCCCATATTTGTGTCCTCTGTCACTTTTATCAGCAGTTAAAACTGTTTAATCTGTTGTTAACATGCTGTAACCTGTTTTTCCGAGCCGCCTTTAAACGCAACATGCTCGCGCTGGGTTTCCACCTGTGAAGGAGACCTGCTGCTGCTGGGCGGAGCTACGTAGGTTTGTGTTAGAATCACGGCAGCAAACCAGCAAAGAACTTTTCACAGTTTTTCCCTCCAAACTAACCAACTGAGTTGAGTAAAGCTGTTGGATGCAGGTAATGTTAGCTAAAAGATGACTAGCTAATATCAATACAGAACCTTAAGCTTAACAAGTACATTGTAGGCTACCGATNTAACTATTGAATTTATTTACAACACTTCTTATTGGTAATAGTCTGGTCATTATCTACAAAAATACTGTGGATAATTGTTACTGTTAGAAGTTTTCCTGGTAACACTATTTAAAATATTCCATGTAGCCTTAGTATTATTTTTATAACTATCCAATAATTTATAATATTCCTTTTTACATACCTTTATAATGTTAGTTAACTTATTTCTATATTTCTTATATTTGTTTTCTGATTCAGAAATTCTATGTTTTATAAAGTTTTTCTTTTTACATGCATTTTGTATTCCTTTTGTAATCCACTATTTTTTTTTGCCTGCTTTTCATCTTACTTTCCTTAACTGGGCAGTTCTTATTATGTAGTAATTAAATATTTGTAAAAATTCTTCATATTCTGAATTCACATCATTTATTCTATAAATTAATCTCCAATCATATGTCATCAAATCG
>NW_015117769.1:0-979 GCF_001443285.1 Poecilia latipinna
TCATCCGTGCTGCAGTGAATCCGTCTCTCTTTAAAGATATTTCCCACTTCTTCCTCACATTGTGTCTTTAGGAAACCTTCAAAACAGTTGGCTTCGACAAGAGAAGCAAGAATACAGTTGGGGTGGGTTCTAATAAGGGTTGGGTTCAGAGCTGCCTTTTTCATTCATGCAGCTGGTTTGTGTTGTTTTTTCTACTTCATTTTTCTCACAAACTTGAACATTGTGGATAAGAAACCATGCAATGCCAGGTGGGGCTGTTAGGCTGGGAAGGGTATAAAATCAGATTGTCATGGCTGACGTATGTAACAGAGGGGAGGGCTCAGCAGTTCGCTTTACTAGTTGGAATGTAAAGGGCATGAGAGGACTAGTGAAACGGGCAAAAATTTTTGCCCACCTTAAAAAACTAAAAACAGAAATAGCATTTCTACAGAAAACCTATTTGGTCTCTGCAGACCAAATAAAACTTAAGAAGCCTTGGGTGGGACAAGTTTACTATTCACAATTTAATACAAAAGCAAGGTACAGCAATATTAATACATAAAAACATACAGTTTACTTTAAGCAAGTCCATATCAGACCCACAGGGCCGATATGTTATAGTATCTGGTTCCCAGGGGCGGATCTAGAAAAATATTTATGGGGTGGCAAGAGGGGGGCAGGGATTTTTCCAGGGGTGGCAGCATGCAGTATCCATCTATCTATTAGACAATATGTCTCATTCTCACATTTGGCTTACACAGACCTAACATTAGATTTAATTTACTTGTTGCAAAATATTGTTTTTAACTTGCATTGTTTCAAAATAAGCTTCATGTAGCACTGAGGATTATATATAATTTCTTAATATAGTATAGTTAATTATTTTTATGTATTTCATACTGCTGCTAATTGATATGTATAACTGGATTGGACTAGTCGCTATGTGATTCATTGTGTCCAGAAAACCATTTTATCCAAATGCAGGACAAGCAGAAATCTG
>NW_015117769.1:5390-8368 GCF_001443285.1 Poecilia latipinna
TACTCCGCAGTAGGCGTCAGGTTACATTATGTTGCATTCAATGTTGTCGGAAAAAATAGTTTCATGCGCTTAATGTCCGATTTGCCGTAACAATTTATTGAATTCATAGTCGCCAGCTGGGGTGGCAAGGCTCTCGTTTGGGGTGGCAACTGCCACCCCATGCCACCCCAGTAGATCCGCCCCTGCGTCGGAGGATGAGAGAAAGAGATGTGACCAGGGAAAGATTGATGAAGAGTTCAGATTAGCTGCTGCTGCCCTCTAGGAAGGAGTGGAAATGTTCATGAAGAGGGAGCGTTTCATCTGGCAGGAGGGCAGGTGTGTGTGTGAGTGAGTCCGGGAAGGGGAAGCCAACACTAAGCTAGCAGGCAGTCAGAAAAATACTGTGATAACACAGGAATGATGACGGCTCGTGGAATTAATAATGGACACTTTCTGAGATATTTTAGTAATAAGAATAATCGTGAATTTCAATAGAAAACGTAATAAGAAAGGGAAAATGAATAGAACAGTTAGAAGACAGCTATTGATACCATTTAAAAATGTTTAAAAATGACTTGACACATCTTCAATAAATACTATCTGGAGGAGTTGTAGCCAAAATGTGGAAATGTTCAATATTGGAAATGATTGCAAGAATGTTAGAGTTGTGTAGTTAACATTTGCTGTTAGTAATTACTTCAAGTGAACTTATTGCACTACACCTGTGTTAAAGTATCCATGCTTTATGTTAAATTATTCAGTATATGTACATATTATGGTAAACTTATCAGTAAATCGGTTTTCACGTATTTAAGAATAAATCATATATTTTATATAATTTGCTTGTACTGGTGGGATTTGTAATCGGGGGGGAAAAAAAGTGCTAGGCGAAATGTCTGAGTGGCCAGTAAAAAAAATTCTCCACCAGTCACTGTGGCTGGTGGAGAAAATTTTTAATTTCCACCCCTGGAGTATACACAAGAAAACTGTCAAGAAACACGTTTTACATAAAAGTAGTTTCCAGCATGTAGAGGAAATTTTTAGTGAAGCAATAATGAATTCAGACAACCCAGAGATGGTCCCTTTTTATTTCATATGACCATGAATATTTAAATTCATTTTTACATGGCAATCTTTGGTAGCATAACTAGTTATAGCTGCTCTTCAATGACCAAAGACCAGTGCATAATTTAGCTCTGAAAACAAATTAAAAAAAGTAAAAGAGTTAGATTGCATGCTGGCCTTTCCATTAAGCAGCAGAAAATATAGACTATATATAGAAAATATAGATACATCATGCAAAAAAACATGACAGGATAGGAAACTATAGATTTTGCAACATAAATGTCCTGAGTGCTCTGTCTTTGACAAAGTAAACATTCACTGATCCATGACTTTGGGTTGCAAAAAAAGCCCCATGATTAGTGTTTAAGCAGATAGTTATGTTTAGCCAGAACAGGAGCTAGGGTTAATCAAGAGATTGTTGTGTTCAGCAGTGGTCCACAGAATTAAAATGCCCATGATACAAAAGTAATTCTGCATTAGCATGTGACCATGAAGTTCAGGTTGAAGACAGCTGGGTAACATCTATAACAAAATGAAAGACATTAAAAATAATAAATAGGTAAAACTTTCAAGACATATATCACATCGTGCTGGGAAAAAGAAAAAGAAACTAAAAGCATTCACAAAGTAAAGTTAAAGCAATTTTAATAAGATGTTTTTCTAGCTACCTTCAAAAAGTAAAAAAAAGAAAAAAAAAAGAAAAGCTCTGGAGCATAATATATGCTTGATTGACAAAGCTTGAATGCCCCGTTTATGATAAAGTGTACAGAATTTTCCCATTTACTGATTATTATATGCTGTAATTGTCAGAAAAAAACTGGATTTAGTGCGTAAAAAATTAATTGGATGTTCAACAAATTTGGAATTACCTTTGTGGAGTGGAGGAGGCCGATTAGTTGTGACCACATTACTTTGACGCATAGCTTCAGTCATCCAGGAGAGGGCGCTGCAGCAGTAATCCAGCTGAGAGAGAGATGGATTAATACTGAAAAGGCAGAAATGACAGCTACACAGAAAACATACAGCATAACACATGCAGACATGGGCTGTTTAACCTTTACCAATATGAATATAAAAATACAAGCTAAAAACAGACAGGGAATAGCACACTGTCTGTATGGTCTTTCAATTATATCGTGTGATCAAGAAACTGGTAACTTGTGGAGGACATAAAAAGTATGTCTTCTTTAAGGTATTGCTGACCTGCGTCTCAAGTAGACGCAGCCTTCGGTCGTGGTCTCGGATTTCTGCCATCTGCTTCAGAACACTGTCCACCCTGCACAAACATGCATAAATATAAATTTGCTATATCAACTTTGATGGTGTAAACAGTCATGAAAGTATATTATTTTACACTTCTACTCTGTGCATACTAAACATGATGTTTGCCTTAATTTTTGCTCTGTACTCAAAAAAAGTTAAGCAGGAAAACCTTCAGGACAAACATTATGGCGATTAGGGAGGTGATTAAAATCTTACTGTCAGATTCACTTTTATTTCAATGGTAGTCAAAAAAAGCTGGAAATTTCAGTTGGGTTTTTTTTGTTTTGATTTTTACACAAAAAGCTCTGCGGGCTTCTGAAAATACATTTTAATATTTGCAAGTAGCTTATCTGCCATTAGATAGAGAGCACCTGTATCTAAAATAAAAGATGTGAATATCAGCTTTCAAGACAAACAAAAGCTATTTTAGGAAAATTAAATTTTTCATGTTTGTGTTTGATGGTTATTCACACAGAAAGCAAAGATAATATTTTTATGGGAAATAGGGGTAGGAAGCTGTGTGCCAATAAGGACTTTCCCACATGAAACAGGCACGGAGAATGAAAGAAATATGCTCCAGTGTGTTCTCAATAGACAGGTAAGGCCTCAGTACAATAAATTAATTTGTAAAAACTTTAGATATATCAAGTGGAGGACTTTGTAAAAAAAAA
>NW_015117769.1:12697-14294 GCF_001443285.1 Poecilia latipinna
TATATGTCTTGTATCATTTATTTATGTCATAGTATTCGTGACACTGTCTCATTTACATTTATGTTGTATTTTTAGTTCGACGGTGGTGGTGTTGTGGCAACAAAAATTTCAAGAAGAGTTCATTAAAGCTGACTAAACACCAGCAGTTACGAGCTCTTTATTGACTCCAAGAGGTGGAAGTGATAGTCGAACTCGGAGCTGCATGATTCCCGGACTGTTCGTGGCTACAGCGCGACATTGCATCGAAGACCAAGCTGCTGCAAATGTTAACGGACACACGTTCATCGGCTGCTTCTTCATAAAGACGTCCAGAAGCCAGACATTTAAGTTCATGTTTGGAAAGTGACACAAGGAAGGAGTAACAACAAGGAACTGTGTGAAGCCTGACAACAACAGCACAACAAGGTAACGAGAAGGGAAGTAATGCAACGAAGCTCATAATTAATTTAAGTTAAAAAGAGATTTTCACCGAGTAAAAGGTTAACAGTTCAAGTAAAACAAAATGTCAGAAACAAATGACACAGAAATAGAAGTTGCCAGTGCAGAGCAAGCTGCCAAAGCAGAGCAAGTAGATGAAACCTCTTTAGTGCAACCTGGGCAAGAAGAGCTGCGTAGAAGTGAAAGACCTCGCATGCTAACAGGAAAAGGAAGAGAATTTCATAAAGAAAAACTACAAGGGTTGCAACGTCACTTTGAAAGTACTTATGACAGATGGAAAGCATTAATCAAGGTTGCTAAAAAATCTGTTATTAAAGGAGATCCAGTTGACATTCTTGAAGGTCACATGGACATTGTGCAAAGAGAACTAGCTGCTCTTAACGATATTTATGAGCAATACAGAGCAATGGATGGACCACCTCATGATATGCGTTCCAAGTTAGACAAAGGCACATCAGTGACTAAGGTAGTTTTGCAAAACATCCAATGCCATGTTGAGGGAACAAATAAGGAGGAGATTGTTTGGCCTGATGCTAGTTCTGTATTTACATCTTCTGGCTCGGCTAGTGTCTCAGTTCATAGTCCGTTTAAAGCCAGTTCAGTTATCTCTAATGGCTCCTCTGCCAAAAGACAAGAAGCTGTGGCAGAGTATGAAGCCACAAAGGCTGTGCTTAAGATAATGGCTGAACAAGAGAAATTTAGAGAAAAAATGCAAACCATAGAAGAAGAAGACAAACGCATAATCGCAGAACAAGAAGCTGCTGCGATGTCAGAACGCCATCTAGAGGAAAGAGAGGAAACAGAACGCAAGTTAAAAAGAGAAAAAGAAGGCGACTGTGACAGAGACAGCAAGAGGAAAGTGCTGCAAGGAGAAAGTCAGTCGAGGACTTAAAAAGGGAAATTGAAAGACTGGAAAATCTGAAAGGACTCAATGCAGCAAAGGCAAAATTACAAGTTTATGAAGAAGACTACTTTTCAGTAAAGCAAGAAAGCATCAGTCTGAATCCTGCAAACATACAGGTAACTGAGTTCAAGAACACTGCTAATCAACCCACACAACCATCACAACAGTTAAATGTTGTTCACGAGAGCACAGGTGAGCTTGTAAAGGTTTTGGCAGAAGCTATGTCAGCCAATAGACTACCGATTCCAGAGCCCT
>NW_015117770.1:0-635 GCF_001443285.1 Poecilia latipinna
TGCTAATCTGTTGCTAAGAGATGAGTGTGTTTACTGGTAACCAAGTGCCACGAAGTAAACTTCAGATTTTCACTTTTGCAAAATTTACCAACGGTAAATGTCTTGTAGTCTAATCAGGTAAGCATTATTTTGAAAAGCTTGTGTTTTATGATTTATATAACTTGTTAATAATTTGGTGTTGAGAGATAAGCGGGTTTTTTCTGGTAACGAACTGCCACGAAGTATAAATCGAGATTTTTACTTTTGTGTTGAATGTGTGTTTAATATATTTACCACTAATGACAAAACATTAACTTTTCAGCAAAATACACCAACTGCACAATTGTTGTTAGTGTAAAATAAGTAGTATTTCAAAAGAGCAGAAGAAATCTTATGTTTTTTGAACAATAAGAATTTTTGTTGCTAATCTGTTAATCTGTTGCTAAGAGATGATCGTGTTTTCTGGTTGCCAAGTTCCACAAAGAAAACATCTGCTTTTCACTTTTGCAAAATTTACTAAATGTACATTTCTTGTGTCTATAAGTAGATAAGCAGTATTTTGAAAGAGCTTATGTTTTATAAACAATATTATTTGTTATTTTTTTGTTTAAAGGTAAAAAGGGGTTTTTTTTTTGTAAAGAAATGTTAAAAAAAAT
>NW_015117770.1:6879-9741 GCF_001443285.1 Poecilia latipinna
GACAGATTTGACATCATCAAAAGCTTTCTGACAGGAAGCTGACCAGGTGTACTTCACTTTATTCTTCAGTAAATCTGTCAATGGAGAAACTGCAGTAGAAAAGTTCTTACAAAAACTGCAGTAGTACCCCACAAGACCCAGGAACCGCTGGAGTTCTTTTTTTGTTGGTACGGGATACTGCAAAATTGCAATTACTTTGGCTTCCACTGGACACACCATCCCTTGCCCCACCACCTTACCCAGATAGGTAACAGTAGCCTTAGCAAACTCACACTTGGACACGTTAATGGTCAGGTGCTTCAGCCAGTCGTTCAAACAGCTTACGTATGTGAGCCAGATGTTCCTTCCACGTATCACTAAAGACCACCACATCATCCAAATATACAGCACACCCTTCCAAACCAGACACAACCATGTTCATGAGACGCTGAAAGGTTGCAGGTGCATTTCGCAATCCAAAACTCATTACAGAGTAAGAGAACAGACCAAAGGGAGTTATAAAGGCAGAAATCTCTCTAGCTCTCTCAGACAATGGAACTTGCCAGTAACCCTTCAATAAATCAAATTTGCTAACAAACTGAACTGAACCCACCTGATCAACACAATCTTCCATGCGTGGCATCGGATAAGCATCAGATTTTGTAACCATGTTCACTTTCCGGTAATCTGTACAAAATCTAAAACTTTTATCAGCCTTCTCCACCAACAAACAAGGTGATGCCCAGCTAGATGCAGAGGGTTCAGCAATACCATTTTCAAGCATGTACCGAATCTCCCCCTCCATTACCTTCCGCTTCTCCTCAGAAATCCTGTAAAAGCGCTGGCGAATTGGCTGTGCCTCACCCACATCGATATCATGTTGAACCAAGTGAGTTCGACTGGGCACATCACCAAACAAACAATGATACTCATTAAACATAGCAGTCAACTCAGTGCCCTCCTCCTGAGACAAATGTGCAAATAAAGAATCCAAATTCCTCAGTGCATCAGAATTTTTAAGCCTGCCAGTCAACAAACTCTCATTAGGTGGAATCACACCATTGTTTTCAAGTGCACACAAGAAACCCACAGAACAGCTCACATAATTCCTGTTTTGGCCTCACTGCATTGACTTCCTGTATATTTTAGGACTCATTTTAAAATTTTGGTCTTGACTTTTAAGGCTTTTCATGGTGAGGCTCCCAAATATATACTGGATCTTTTAAAGCCTCTCTGTCCACCTAGGACTTTGAGATCTTCTAATCAGATGTTGGTGACGGTACCCAGAACTTATTTTAAAACCAGTGGTAATAGAGCGTTTCAGGTACTGGCCCCGTAGCTGTGGAACGTTCTCTCTCTAACATTGCGCTGCTCTGATTCCACTTTGACTATGTCATTTATATACAAATTGAATAATTTGGGTCCCAACACTAATCCCTGTGGAACCCCACAAGTTATGTTTAGTAAATCTGATTTCTGATTATCTAATTCTACAAATTGTTTCCTTTGTCCAATGTAGCTTCTAAGCTAGTTTAATATATCCCTGTAATTCCATACCTTTCCAGTTTTTTTTTTTAGTAAGATGTCATGATTGATGGTATCAAAGGTTTTTTTTGAGATCTAGAGAATACACTTGTAGAGCTTTGGAACATATCGTCACTGCTGTAGACGGAGGGATATCAGCGCCATCTTTGGGGGCCATAAACATAACCGACAAAAACAATATTCTCGCAGATTTTTTGAATCTAAGTTACTTAAAATAATTTAGCTATGGTACGAACTTGCTGCGTTATTGAATGTAATGTCCGATCACACGACTGAAACGGTAAAAAGATGGAAAATGGACTTTCATTTCACTATTTTCCTGCTTGGAAACAATGCGAGGAGGCTAAGCTATCGGAGCTAACGAAAAGAAAACGAATATCCTGGGTGTCAGCGGTTGAGACGTCCTGATATTACGTTCTCCGACTTCCCCAGATACCTACAAGTTTGCTCCAGACATTTCCATTCTGGTGAGTGTCTAAATTTGCTTTGTTGGTGTTGTGTCATATTTTTCGCTATGATTTTGTCTGAGTGTACTCATGTTCAGTTCATGTTGTGTTCATTTAAGTGGGTCAACCTTGTTTAGGTCTGGCTTATATTGTTTATGTAGCGTAGTCCGAGTTTTGTCAGTGTACATCGAGGTTATTCCATTATTGTGAAGTAAACTATTTAAGTTTTCTAGTGTTATCAAATTTACAGCATTAATGCTGATGTGTGTTCTGATATGTCCTCTTAAAGGCAAACCGACATATGAAATGAAATGGATGAGCTCAATCCTGACTCACTGCGAGGTAAACACCACAACGTCAGACATCAGACCGACATGTGCGTCAAATAAAGAGGCGATACAGCAAAACCATGGTGGATCAACAAGTTACAGAGACTGTTTTCATTATTTACCCCAGAAGAGGTAAATAATGAAAACAGAGCAGCAGAGGCAACAGAAGAGGAGCAAGTTGGAGAGGCTGAGGAGGAAACGCCAGGAGAGGAGCTCAGCAAGGCTGCAGACTCTGAAGAGGAACAGGAACCATTTGTGTTGAAATATGTGTACAGTTGGAAGTGGCTGTTTTCTCTCATTTAATAATTTAATGTTGTAAACATTCATGAATCGTTTGATTCAAGCACTTCAAGTTGCATGTAAATAGGTGAAGTAATGAATCACATTTTAAGTAACAATTTGATATTTAAATATTTCAGGTAATAAACATACATATATGTATTATATTTTTAAATAAATATTTTATGTGATTAAAGTAAACAATTATATAATCAGATATCTGTCAGGACACTGGGTTTTTGGGTTTGTTTTGCTTTTCATTTTATTAACTTTGTGTTTCAATT
>NW_015117770.1:13509-14292 GCF_001443285.1 Poecilia latipinna
CGACTGCCTGCTGTGTTTGTGTCCACCGCCACACCACATCATGGCAAACCAGATGAAAGAGTCCATCTTTAAACATTTAATGTGTAATTAAATAATAAAGTAAATTTTATGAAATAGATCACACTTTAAGTAAATATTTGTTGTATTTAACATATTTCAGGTAAGTGAACATGTAATTAAATAGATCCTGTCCTAGAATTTTATGTAATTGAACATTACAGGTAACAAATATGATGATCGACTGAGGTAATACATTTTATGAACATTTTTTAAAAATATTTTTTAAATATAATTTTGGTTAAAAAACTAAAAAAAAGGGGTCCAAATGGAATAAAAATATGCCTCATCTATATAGTTTAGTAGAATAATTTCACACAGATTTTGAGTTATTGAAGAAAATACTAAATTTTGACTACAGAAATAGCTAAAAAATATAAAGTGTGTTAAAATGTAATAAAGATGAGTGTGCCTCATCTATACAGTCTAGTAGGACAATTTCACACAGATTTTGAGTCAATGGCACATGATTTGGAAGCTAGTGAAGGAAGCATTTAATATTAAAATTATTTAAAGTATTGAATATGTCTTCGTGTAATAGCATGAATTACCACTTTTTTGTATCAGTTGGTCACAAGACAAGGCATTTATTTACAGGAGTGTTTGGTTCGGAAATTGACGGTCCCCATGTGAAACTCCAAACGCTTGAGGAGGGAGCGGTATAGAACAGCTGGTCAAAATTAGCGTTCATAAATTGGATCAACCTTGAGCTAAACGTCCCTTACT
>NW_015117771.1:0-14282 GCF_001443285.1 Poecilia latipinna
TATTTCAAAGTTATTTCAAAGAGGGAGAAACAATGCATGACGCACTTTTCAGACTTTCATGTCGGAGAATTACAAAAACATTTGCCATTTTCCTTTGTTGTATTTACAAGCAGACTGGAGCTTAAAACATTTTTATGCTCAAATTATATCAGCAGAAAAAGAATAGTTATTCAAGTGGATTTATTTCACAGTAATATATACAATCTTACTTGAACAGATGACACCAGCATCTTTGCCGTGTCCACAGTTGTGAGTCCCAAATCCATTGTGCCCACAAGCACCAAGAGAAGTTTCATTTCCAGAGCAGACCAGATCATCAAGCCAGATCTGTCCAGTCCCCTGGCCAAAGTGGGCTGATTGTTTAGCTTCCTCAGCAAGACCACAGCCTGACTGTCTGCAGGCCACCACCGCATCATTTAAGTCCCAACCATCATCACAGACTGTTCCCCAGACACCACTGTGATAGATTTCAACTCTTCCAGAACATGGCTCATTTGATCCAGATAATCTGATTGAATCTGTAAATTTTTGTTACATGGAGAAACAAAGGTATTCAACAAAAACAATATGCAAATGTCTGCTCTAAGTGAACTTCAGACAGACACTGACAAAAAACTTTCATTCCTTTTTTTTTTTACTGAACTCTGTTTGTGGCCACACAGGCTTTAGTCCTAATCAAATTAAAATCTGTCCAAAATTATTACTCTTTTCTTTAAAATATCGTTTTTGATTAAAAAAAAACTATGAATGTAAATAACACAACCTTACTTGAACAGATGACACCAGCATCTTCTCCGTGTACACAATTGTGAGTCCCAAATCCATTGTGCCCACAAGCACCAAGAGAAAATTCATTTCCAGAACAGACCAGATCATCAAGCCAGATCTGTCCAGTCCCCTGGCCAAAGTGGGCTGATTGTGGAGCACCCAGAGCAGAACCACAGTCTAACTGTCTGCAGGCCACTGCGGCATCATTTAGGTCCCAAAGATCATCACAGACTGTTCCCCAGACACCATTGTGGTAGATTTCAACTCTTCCAGAACATGGCTCATTTGATCCAGATAATCTTATTAAATCTGTAAGTTTTCATAAAATAATGGAAAGCAAATGTATTTAACAAAGTAGATAATATGTAAAGATCTGCTGTGGCTGTAAGTCATACAGATGCTTACTGGCAAAAGCAGTAACCAGTAATTCTTTATTTCCTACATTCCCTTCTTTTTTAAAAGAAATCATCAAACTGTTTGGACCTGTCTGTGACCACACAGACTTTATTCCTAATCAAATTAAAATCTGTCCAAAATTATAATTCTTTTTTTTTTTAAATATTGTCATTTTTGATTATGGAAACAATTAAATAAATTATATCAGAAAACTATTAACGTAAAGAACATAATCTTACAACAGATGACACCAGCATCTTCATGGTGTTCACAATTGTGAGTCCCAAATCCTCTGTGCCCACACATTGCAAGAGAAGTTTCACTTCCAGAACAGGCCACATCATCAAGCCAGATCTGTCCAGTCCCCTGGCCAAAGAAAGCTGATAGTTTAGCTTCCTTAGCAGGACCACAGCCTAACTGTCTGCAGGCCACTGCAGCATCATTTAGGTCCCAACCATCATCACAGACTGTTCCCCAGACGCCATTGTAGTAGATTTCAACTCTTCCAGAACATGGCTCGTTTGACCCAGATAATCTGATCAGATTATCTAAAAAGAAAAAACTCAAAACTTGATTTAATATGAACCACCAAAGAAATTGTACAATTTGTGACAAGTGAACCAACCTGATGCAGAATATGAAGACAGGAAACAAGAGACTGCATTAGAAGAAATAAGCAAAAATGATCCATTTAATGTGGTTAAGTTCTTACTTNGCAAAAATCTATTGAATAGGGAGATTTTTAAGCCTTTAAAGTATAATATTACCTCATCCTCTAAGTATGAGCTGGGTATTTATGCAACATTGACAACAGAACCAAAATGCCTTTTCATAAAGCAAAATGCAGAACATTCTCTCTATGTAAAAACAGTGGCATTCATTTATGTACTAAATGTATGTCACCTGTATCACCATTATGTGCAAAGACATCTGCTCCAGGAACTCAATGCATACACCAAGTGAGAGAAGTTAGGCTTTCTGAATATTCCAAATCAGCAAGCCAGATATGCTTAGTATATTTATATCTTAGTACATCTCATGTGTTAATGTGTTAGAATACTCCTGTCAAACTCAACACCTAAATTTTATTGTGCATTTGTGGCAAGACTTTTTTTTGTGAATGATAACAGACCAAAATTTCAGTCTCTAGGTGTCTGTAGTAGAGACATACCCGAAATACCCAGGAAATCCCATAAAGTCCGGTATAATTGTTTTTGCAGTGCATTGTACATACATAGTCATCCAGTATTACAAACTCCTTTGGTTGTTAAATGATCATAGATCAAATAAAAATTACAAAAACTTTTGTCACTCACAAATGTTTAAATACCAGTATCAAAATCTATTAAATTCTGGTCTACATCATTTATTGAAATTCACCCACAGACAAGAACACCCTCAAATACAGAACAATGATGATTACAGTATGAAGGCAGAAATATAAATAGGCTCAAAATCTAAAAATAAAGCAATCAACTTTTATCCCATTGAAGATTTTTACATTTCAGTTGTGAAGAAAAAGTCAAAACCTCAATTAATACAGAAATGCTTCAAGAAAGTCATGGGAAAGCCTCAAGATTACTCAACACACTTTTAGATCTTTTTCTTTTATTTATTAAACCCAGTAAGTAGCCTATCTGCCATTGTGAGAAAAAAACAATACTTAAATGTTTTGGGGGTTAAGCAGTGGGTTCATTAAGGGACAATTTGTTTAAATCTTTTGATATGAAGTGTCTGGTAATGTTGTTTTACAGCTTGAACCTTAATCTCAACCAAGTTTGTCCCTCATAGAGGTTTACATGTGTTATTGTATGTGTTCTTACATCTGAACAGTTATATAAAAAATAACGTTTTCATTCTTGTTTACTTCATTACTGTATCATGAGTTTACTGATTACACCGTGAGAACTTACACACTCACCTCACACAACATTCATTAGATTAGTTTAGGATAGTCGTTTATGAGGAGATTGAGGAAGGGTCAGGAACATGAACTTCAGTTATTAGTAACAGAAACCGTGACATTGTCACTTAGAGGGGAGGTGAAAGTTTTATATTCCACAAGTTTTTCATAATAACAGCTGTAATTTCCCTCATGATTAACACTGGCTTCAAGAAATCTGAATGTAGAGGAGTTGGTACTTGATTGTTGGGTCTTAGTGAATGATTTAGAGGTCTTCTTCAGGGTGAATGATCCAGAGGTCTTCTTCAGGGTGAATGATCCGCCTAAATATTGGGTCGAAATGGAACAATTGATGGCAATGAGGTCACCAAAGGTAACCACGCCTGCAGGGTCCATGGTGATGCTTGGTTTTGGAAGAATCACTAAAAGCATAATGAGAATGTTATTTATTATGTCATTTTGAACTATTTGATTAAACTAATTTCACAAACAATTACCTGTCACGTTCAGGTTGACATTATCACTAAAAACTGAGCTAGAATCTGTTCTTTGAAACTGACACTGGTACGATCCCTCATTTGTAAACTTGAATTGATGGATAAGATTGTTCACCTGTTATAATCCTTTAAAACATATAGTAAGCTCAATTAATCTGCAAAATAAAAATAAAAACACACCTGTTATAAAGAGTGGGACATCACTGCTGAAGTTAGAGCTGATGTCTTCATTAGAAATCTTCACTTTGAACTGACACTGGTAGTCTCCCTCATCCGTAAAGGTAACTTCAGGGATATATAGAGTAGCAGAGTTGCTGCTTGAGTTCACAGTCTTTGTGAAAAGACCTGAGGTCTTTGTGAAGATGAATGATCCTTCTACTTCACCCCCAGTAATCGAACAAGAAATGTGGACATCCTGGCCCCACATAACCATACCAGCAGGCTGGATGGTGATGGTAGGCTTTGGTAGGCTCACTGAAAAATAACACAATGTCAAATTAGAAAAATTTAAAAGAGGACCAAAGTGCAGACTTGAGAATCCCATGGACATAAATAATTTATTGACATAGACAGACAGCAGCAGAACAAAATAATGCAGACAATGGAGGGTCCAGGAAAAAAGAGATGGTAAACCAGAAGGAGACACTGGAGAAGAGCGAGCTTAACCATACTGAGTGGAAGTGGACATGACAAAAGAGCAAGCAAATTTGAAAACAATCTAAAACATAAAGACAAAACATTACCAGTTAGCTGGACAGAATCACTCAAGTTGGTGCTCAAGTCTTGATTAAAAGACCTTCTTTGAAACTGACACTGGTACGGTCCATGATCCACCAAGTTGACTTCACTGATGTGGAATGAAGCCGAGCTGCTGCTTGAATTTACAACATGAGTGATTGGTCCTGATGTCTTCTTGAAGATAAATGATCCTCCTACTTGACCCTCAGAGACTGAGCAAACGATGTTGACAGTCTGACCAACAGAAACCACACCAGCAGGATCCAAAGTGATGCTGGGCTTTGGAAGAAATACTGAAAAAATAACAAGAGAAAAGCTTTACTGCCCAAAGACATTACACATAATTCACAGTAAGGGAACATCGCAGTATATTTTAGAGATCTCATAAGAAGTGGCAAATATAAATTAAAACATTATTACCAGTTAGTTGGACAGGGTCACTGAAGCTGGTGTTGAAGTCTTGATCAGAAACTCTCCGTTGAAACTGACACTGGTATAATCCCTCATCTCCCAGGTTAGCTTGAGTGATATGGAAGGTAGCTGTGTTGCTGCTCGAGCTTACAGTTTGGATGAAATTACCAGGTGTTCTCCTAAAGACAAATAATCCTCCTGCCCGACCCTCGATGACTGAACAGGTGAGGGTGGCATCCTGACCCCACATCACCCCACCGGCAGAATCCAAGGTGATGGTCGGCTGTGAGAGGTTCACTAAAAAGCAACAAAAACATCATGTCTTTTGTATGTTTAATCAAATGGCCAACACTAATAAAAACAATAATTACCAGTTAGCCAGACAGGGTCACTAAAGTTGGTGTGAAACACTTCACCAGAAACCGTTCTTTGAAACCGACACTGGTACAATCCCTCATTTCCCAAACGGACTTGCGCGATATGGAAAGTAGCCGAGTTGCTGTTTGAGTTTATAGTCTGAATGACAGAACTGGGAGCGTTTGTGAAAATAAACGATCCACTCAATCCATCCATAACGTCACACCTGATGCTGACACTCTGACCCCAAGAAACCAGACCGGCAGGCTGCAAGGTGATGTTGGGTTTTGGAATTTCACCTGAAAAATGGTGCAAAGTTTGGTCACCTGTTATAGTCCTTTAACCCTATAGTAAACTCAGTTAATCTGCAAAATAAAGATAAAAACTCACCGTTAATATAGAGTGAGACATAACTGCTGAAGTTGGTGCTGAAGTCTTCGTTAGAAATCCTCACTTTAAGCTGACACTGGTAGTATCCCTCATCCGTAAAGGTAACTTTAGGGATATTTAGAGCAGCAGAGTTGCTGCTTGAGTTCACAGTCTGACTGAAACTTCCTGAAGACTTCCTGAAGATAAATGACCCTCCTCCTTGTTCATTAGTGACTGAACAAATGATTCTAACATCCTGATTGAGGGAAATCACTCCAGAGGGTTCAATACTGATCGTGGGTGTTGGAAAGATCACTAAAGAAGTGAGACAGTTGTTATTTTCTCAGCACATTTATTTAGAGTTATAAGAGTAAATGAATGCAAAACAGTAATACCTCTTAGTTGGACTGTGTCACTAAAGAGAGTGGTGAAGTTCTCATTGGGAAGTATGATTTGAAACTGACACTTGTACCATCCCTGATCATTGAAAGTGGCCTGAACGATGTAGAAAGTAGCAGAGTTGCTGCTTGAGTTCACAGCCCGGCTGAATGAGCCTGTGGTCGTCGTCAAGACAAATATCCCTTTTACTTGTGCATCAGTGACTGAACAACTGATGCTGACATTACGACCCAAGGTGATGTCACCTTGAGGAGTAAGTTCAATACTGGGCCTTATAGGGCCTGTCAAAAAAAACAAAAAAAAAAACACATTATATAGTGTTTACCATAACAAAGTAAATACATTTCATCAAGGACTGCCAGGCTTCAGATTTGACATCATTTCTGTACAATGACGACACAGATTCTATTTTCTTCTATTTATTGCAACACATTTATACAGCCTCTCGTCAACAAAGAGCCTGTGATTGACTTATTACACAATGGGTGCACACACTGCACTATTTCTGGATGTAATAGACACAATTAAGTTTTTCCTTTAAAGTTACTTTAATTAATTTAATCAACATTTGAATTCATAAAATAATGAATAGAGTAGAACTTTTTCCAATTCTCCCAATGAAGATTTAAATTACACTCAACTTCTTTAAGTTTTTACTAATGCCTTTAGTAGGAAACTGACATTACCTGAACAGATGACACCAGCATCCTGACTGTGAGCACAGTTATGCACACCAAATCCACTGTGGGAGCATTCAGTCAGATAGTTTTCATTGCCTGTACAGGCCACCTCATCAAGCCAGATTTGTCCTGTTCCCACTGCAAACTGACGGAGACTCACTGCTGTACCACAGGCCAGCTGTCTGCAGACCACTCTAGCATCATTTATGTCCCAGTTATCATTGCAGACTGTTCCCCAGGATCCACTGTTGTAGATTTCGACTCTTCCAGAGCACCGAGCTGACCCAGCTAATTTTACGTTGCCACCTAAAAACAAAATCAATACCAATCAGGCAGTACATTATCACCACTTGAACTGTATGATACACATCATCTCTTCATCATGACACATGTTAGTAGGTGGGACAGATTAGGTAGGTATTAGTGGCACAAATGGTAAGGATTTTACCAAGTTTGACATGGGCAAAGTTGAAATGGTGACATGACTGGGTCAGTTCATTTCTAATACAGCAGCTCCTTTGAGGTATTCCAAGTTTCAGTGGTCAATAACTATTAAAACAGTTAAAGGAAATAAAGGAAATAACAGTGTAGAACCAGTAACGGAGTGATGGGAGGATAAGGCTAATGTAGTTGAGAAGCAAGGTAAGGTAAGGTAATTTTATTTCTATAGCACATTTTCAGCAACAAGGCAATTCAAAGTGGTTTATGTTAATTAACATGAAATACAAACAAAATAAACCATAGGAAAGACAAAAAGAAGAAAGAGAGCTAAATCCTTTTCTGGTTAAAAGTAAGATAAAACTAAGCAGTGATGTTCCTGTTAAGTATTTCTTGATTCCAAGTTCGTAGTTATTCTAATTCTAATTATGATTCCATTTATGGGCTGTACAATATCGATCTAAATAGTGCGTACTCCACAATTTCTAATATTACTAATAAACTAAAATAATCATTTTCTGGGTTAAATAGGGAGTACTCCACCGTTTCTAACAAACTAAAACAAAAAAGAGGAAAGGACGCATTCGGGCAAATGGCAACATTCAGACAAAACAGAAACATGAGTGAAGGAGGTGACACCATTTTATTAAGTTTTTTAATCAGTTTCACTCAAAAACTGTATTCAGTCTTCTTTAGAGTTACGCTATTTTCATTGACAACTTGCTCCAATTTCCTCCATGTTACATATATTGTGATATGTTATCACAAGATATATTGTGTATATCTTGTCTACAACCTTTCTAGGTGACCTCAAGAATCTTGCAGGTGGTGTCAATCAGGAACATGCAGGAAAATGTGGTAGTATTTCAAAGTTATTTCAAAGAGGGAGAAACAATGCATGACGCACTTTTCAGACTTTCATGTCGGAGAATTACAAAAGCATTTGCCATTTTCCTTTGTTTTGTTTGTTGTATTTACAAGCAGGCTGGAGCTTAAAACATTTTTATGCTCAAATTATATCAGAAGAAAAAGAATAGTTATTCAAGTGGATTTATTTCACAGTAATATATGCAGTCTTACTTGAACAGTTGACACCAGCATCTTGAAGCAGTCAGCTTTTGCCAGTAATTCTTTATCTCCTACATTACCTTCTTTAAAAAAAAAATAATCAAACTCTATGGACCTATTTGTGACCACATAGGCTTTATTCCTAATCAAATAAAAATCTGTAAAAATTATTATTCTTTTTTTTTTAAATATTTACATTTTTGATTATGGAAACAAATAAATTATATCAGAAAACTATGAACATAAAGAATATATGCAGTCTTACCTGAACAGATGACACCAGCATCTTCTCCATGTCCACAATTGTGAGTCCCAAATCCTCTGTGCCCACACACAGCAAGAGAAGATTCACTTCCAGAGCAGCTCACATCATCAAGCCAGATCTGTCCAGTCCCCTGGCCAAAGTGGGCTGATTGTGGAGCACCCAGAGCAGGACCACAGTCTAACTGTCTGCAGGCCACCACAGCATCATTTAGGTCCCACAGATCATCACAGACTGTTCCCCAGGAGCCATTGTGGTAGATTTCAACTCTTCCAGAACATGGCTTGTCTGATGCAGATAATCTGATCGAATTACCTAAAAAGAAAGAACTCAAAACTTGATTTAATATGAACCACCAGAGAAATTGTACAATTAGTGACAAGTGAACCGACCTGATGCAGAAGATGAAGACAGGAAACAAGAGACTGCATTAGAAGAAATAAGCAAAAATGATCCATTTAATGTGGTTAAGTTCTTACTTGACAAATAAATCATCAGAGGACAAAATTTGATGAGCGATGGAAGTTTGGAAATTCTGCTCAAAATAATTTGTTACCATTCCTAGTGTACTTCAGCCTAATTTAAGATAAGACTATGAACAATTATTTTGTCATTTTCATAACCTTACGATTTTCCAACTTCTGTGTTAAACCACATCTGCATGAATTACCATCTGCATGAATGTATGTAGGATCGTCGTACAAATTTGAGACATGAATCATAAACAAATCATCTATTTTTCTCACCTAGAAGCAGCAGATTGTTCACCATCCTGTTGACTGAGCATATGAAGAGAAGATGAAATCGAGACACAGTGAAGAAGAGTCCGTGCTGAAATTAGTTTCATTGGATCTTGTTGTCAGGTATCCTGTAACAACCTCTAGAGAACTTCTGCATATTATAATTAGATCTACAAAGAGCAAAATTCAAGGAAATAAGATGTAATAAGGTGTGTTGGACCTTTATCTGTGTATTTTTATAGGGGTTTTATAGCCTACAAATTTGCCTATAAACAAAACAGAGCATCATATAAATATGAAGCTGCCTCTGAATGAATAGGTGTATTCATTTTTAGTACTTTCCATAACATAACTGTAAAAAGGAACGTCCGTGATGTGAGATTGTACTAAATGTAAATAGACACAAGTCTCTTACAAAGAATAGTTTCTGTTTAAAGGGATTGTTTTGACTTTTAGAGTATTTCAGTCACTGGAATTTGCTTTGGGGATTTTCCTTATGCCCTCATAAATCTCTTGCTTAAGTTTTAATACATGCTTTTACCAAGACTACTCATGTAAGTTTACATTTAATTTAAATAAAGAAAGAAAATTGCACAGCTATAGCACATTATTCATTGCAGTATATTATATTTCACACAAATAAAAGATCTCCAAACAGAAATGCAGTGGATCTAAATAGCTTATAATCTCTTAAGTGAAAATAACTGGATTTGTTGCGACGTTAAAAATCATCACAACAAACTGCAACTTGAAAACTTTGTCTTGCAATATGAAATCACACTAACTTTTCAATTGTCTACAGTGTAAAAAAAAATCCCCTTACAACAGGCGTTTTGATTTGGACAATATAAGATATTTGGTTTTATTCCTCAATGTCTTCTCATAACAATCGAAATCTCCCTCATGCCTTTCAGTGGCTTCAAGAAATCTGAATGTGGAAGAGTTGGTTCTTAATGGTCATGTTGAATGAATCTGAGGTCTTCTGCAGCATGAATGAATCCACCTAAAATTTGAGTTTAGTTGGATCATTAATGTGGGTGTTGTGATATAGTAATGTAGAGCATCCATTAGCATTTTTTCTGTGTGTTATTGTTGAACTCTATCAGAGCCTATTGTATATTCTTTTTGGTTATCTGTGAAATCTTCTCAATAAATAAGATGTAGTTCAATCGTTAATTTGTTTTGATTATTGGAAAAGTCAAACTCATATATTCATCACTCTGAGAGTGATATTTAAAGTGTAATGACAATTATTGTTTACAGGTAATGAAAACCTAAAATTCAGTTTCTCAGACAAACAATATTACAATGGAACAACAAAAAGTGAACTTTAATACAGTAGTGCTATAAAGTGATGATTTTGTGACCATCATAAGAATCGTAGGGAGAAACTGGAGGGGCCTTAACAGTTTACAAGAAGATGCTAACCACAAGGAAGGTAAACCATAAAATAATTGCAAAAGAATCTTCTTGTACAGTGTTTTGTATGAATTTAAAGGGGAATGGGGGGGGAGTGTGTCACAATCTACCAGAAGATTTAGAGCATTTCACTGAGATCCTAACTTCAGCTTCTAGCAAAACTTTCTGAATGATTTCCGATCAAATAAATAACATTTATTACATTCTACCTTGTTTTCCAAGTGTTTCAGATGGATTTACCCTCTGTAAAAAATCTTTTTCCAACATATATTTTTTGGTTCTGAAGTCATTTTCTACTTTTACAGTACAAATAAAGTAATAAGCAGTGTTCCTCTTTTAAACCTGCCTTCTCAGGTTTAAAACAGAACCAACCTGGGAAGGTTGGTTCCAGATGGAAGATTCATTTTAATAATCTTCCATCTGGGAAAATTTTTAAAAATGAATAAAAGTTAACTTGATCAACTTACAATAGAATACTTTAAAATGTTTTATTTCCTCTTTTTCTCATTCAGAAACTAATTCATGCAGTGAAAAACTAGTTTAAAACTGTTGTCAGTCAGATAAGTCAGTTTTGATTTATGGGTTAAAATGTTGACATCTCAAAATAAGTAAACTGTATAAACTCTGAATATAACATCAAGTTTCACTCACTTGAAACCAGTTGAAATAGTAAATATCTTTGTTACTATGACGATAAACGCGTTCGAGACTCAATGTTCTGCCATTTCTTTAGAGAAATTTTATTTCCTGACATGAAGTTGTTGATGCTGGGCCACGTCCCAATATTCTTCAGGTCATCATCACTGGTCTACAGAGCTAGACCCATATGGCAGGAATTGACGATCTTAAGTTTATCAAAACTTTATTGAAACTTTGTTTAGAACTTAGTTTGAATGAAATAAGTGACTTTAAGAGCATTGCACATGCAGCGCTTGAGTCGCTGCATAGTTTTTAATCACCATTTTTAGTCAAAATATTCTTTTTATGTTTAAAAAGCTGTGTATGACACAGGAAAACCAGGAACAACATTCCATTTTGTAAGGAAACAAGATATATTAACAAGAATATCAAACGAGCATCTGATCATGTAAATTTGTCCCGTGTTTGTATTTGAATAATCCAATAATAGTTTCACAGCCATCAACCACAAACCAACCGCTGTTGGTTTACTGCAGTTCATGGAGTCATACATAATTTACATAAGCAAAATAAAAAGAATACACAGTTAATTTAAATTAACTGCATAAATCCCAATTCTGTACTATAAGAAGAAGGAAAATGTACCCATTTGGTGGGTTTTCCGTGGTCACTATTTTTTCAATATTTTATTGTTTTATAAATATTTTTAATTTTAGGGCTTGGCAAGGAACTTCAAAAGGCAGGTACTTATAAGTTTAAGCATTCAGAAAAGCTTTAATAAAGAAGCATAGTTAATCTGTAAAATTAAAGCATCATAAAACCCATCCTTTGCTTCTTCCCTGATAAGGATAATTCATCTTAATCACTAACAAATAACAGGACACGTCATGGAAAAGGTTCATAAATACAGGAGTGTATAAATACATATAAAGGTTGGTATGCTTCTAATGTAGGCAGCTAACTACATAAGAAGTATGCCAAGCATACAGCCAGATAAAAACCACATTGTGTGGCAATCAATAAAAACAACTCACTCTGTTGTTTTGGCGAATTTAAACAATTAAATTGTGTCCCCTATCTGACCCATTAAAAGCGTCACAATTTTAAAGACTTGCAACTGGCTTGCTTTCTTTGGTCCAATACTGATACTTGCACAATATTCACAAGTGAATTTTACATGCAACAGCCCACATACTGCATGCAAATAGGTTGCTTAAATTCGTTTATTATTAGTTTTAGCTCATTGAAACGTCTCTCCCCAACAGCAACAAACACAGGCGATGTGCAAAATATACATGAAGCAATCCAGACTTCTCAAAAAATGCTATGTTGTTGCATTTTGTTCAAGATACAGAATGTAACTTTAACAAAATTATGTTTTTTCCACATTTGTTAAAGCTGTCACCATGTCATGACAGTTTGCTATGAAACAGATCATCTGTGAAAAGATCAATCTCCTCCACTTCCTCTCAGAGCTGCTACTGCTATCAAAAGAAAGGCACTGTTCTGACCAAAAACAGGCAAGAGGACTGCTAAGTGTGCTAATGGAAGATTTTATAAAGATTGTTTGAATTTCTATGAGTAATAAATACATTGTTGTGTAACTGTAAAAAGAGTAGAGAGACAGGAAAAATCCATATATTCCCTGGAATGATGCTAACTAGCTTGTCACTGAACACAGTGTTGCTCACCTTTTTTTCACTCGGACCAGGGAGATATCAGAGGTATCAGTGTTACTCAGTTACTGCTCACTGGCTCATCTGTTGTTAAGTGTGATAAGAGGTACAGGGACAAGTTAAATATGAAAATGTTTTTACTTCATTCATTAAATGCTAATGAAATGGAGTCAAACTGTAGTCTGTAGCTAAGCTAACTATGCTAAATGGTTAATCTCACAAAGTCTACCCACCCCTCTTGGAGAAAAACTGGGCTATAAATTGACTCTCTTGTCTTTTCTCTCTCTCTCTTTGAAAACCTGATGGTATTTTTTTCTTAGCAGTATAGTGACTGCCAAAGTCGTTCTTGTCTTCTTCCTACTGTTGCTGAACACCGTCAACGTCAAGCTCGCTAAGCAAGAACAAATAATTTCATGTGGATACAGGGGGGTGTTCGGGGCAAATATAGATGTGTGCTTTTTGGTCTGGGAGTGGTAAAATTGTAATTTTTATTTCTAAAATAATTTTTAAAACACTATATGATTAATTTTGTAAAAAAAAAAAATTCTATTTCTATAAGAACAAAAAATATTTTTTATGGGAGGGCCCCACAGGAGTCCTTGGAATTGTCCTAACTTTTCCCTCCTGATCACCAATATGTGCACAGTCATCTGCTCCAGGAACCAAGTCAGAGAAGTTTGACTTTCTGAATATTCCTAATCAACAACTGAGATATGTTTAATATATTTACCAAACTTGTCTAATGGAGGAAGATCCTTTTCTCCACTTCAGCCCAATTTTTAAATCACCTCAGCTCAGTTTAAGTGCTCTTCATAAAAACCGGAAAATGCAGAATGCGTCTATATTCAGACCTTTGTAGCCAAAACCGTTTTTGTATGCAGGTCAAAACTGAATTTTTGATCTGCGCTGCAGTTCCATCAATGCATACTAATGTGTTAGAATATCCTTGCCAAACTCAATACCTAAATTTGATTGCGAATTTGTGGCAAAACATTAAAATGAATGTTCAGAGATGTCCATCTCCAAACTGAGTGAGCTTGAGTTGTTTTGTAAATTAGAATAGACAAAAATTTCAGTCTCTAGGTGTCTGATACACATAGCCCAAAAAAACCAGGAAATCCCATAAAGTCTGGTATGCTTGTTTTTGCAGTGCATTGTATATCCATACTCATCCAGTTTTACAGACTACTTTGGTTGTTAAATGGTCATCGATAGAAGAAAGATTACAAAAAGTTTTGTCTCTCAAAAATGTATAAATACCCGTAACAAAATCTACCAAAATCTGGGCTACATCATTTATTAAAATTCACCCACAGATAAGAACACCATCAAATACAGAACAATGATAATTAAAGTATGAGGACAGAAATATAAATAGGCTCAAAATCTAAAAATAAAGTAATCACCTTTATCCCATAGAAGATTATACATTACAGTAGTGAAGGAAAAAGTCCAAGAAGGAATAACTACAGAAATGCTTTGACAAAGTCATAAGAAACCCTCAAGTTTACTCAACTAACTT
>NW_015117772.1:0-1730 GCF_001443285.1 Poecilia latipinna
AAGCTTTGTGTTGTTTAGCTCATTATTTTGTGGTTAGCCATTTTTAAAACTTTCTTTCAATGTTATATTAATAAACACACAAACTTTAGGATTTAATTTAAAAATTTTGTGAATAGTATTCAAAGCAATAAATACTTTGCACAAATCTCCATTTTCTTGACCTGTTCCAGATCCAGGATGTTTGTCCTCCTTCAACAACAGCGCACAGTGGCTGACCGACAACTTCGGTCCATTCTCAGAGTTTGTGCTCATCAGTGAGCTGATCCATCTCAACCGACTCTTCAAACCAGTGAGGCTCAGACTGTCTAAAGCTATCAGCATTTTGAAATAAAAGGTCAACGTGACAATTGTCTCAAACAACTTTATTTTTTATTCTTTTTCTGTAGCTGGAGGCCTTACAGCTCCTCACACAGGATCAGATTGCAGAGCTGCTGAGACTGATGCTTCCTGAAAACACAGATGTTGTCATCAATACTCTCTTTGATTACATGATCGAAGCACCAGAGAGCAGTTTCATAGGGTTCCTGTCATCCCTCGTGAGATTCACCGAGACGGTAAAAAAAATCTATTATGGTTCAGTGGTTTTGCAGATTTTTGTTTATTATGTAAATTCAACTTTTTTGAGCTTTAAATCATGATACAAACTTATTTCCTCATCAAAAACATGCCTGATGTGCCACTTTGATTCTGTCATGCATGTTTGAGAAATTCTTTTATCTTCAATGGCAACCATTCATCTGTGCAAAACGCCTGGGTGGAGTTAGCTCCGCCTTCAAGAACGAAGCTCCTCCCCTGAGCTGCATTTTTTTTTTTCCCCACTCAGCTCCTTCAGACTAACCAGCAGCAATTGGCAAACCCCTGGTGGAACTAAACATCTGCTCATTATTTGAGCCACTTCTCAGTAAACCACTGATAAAAACCTTGTTAATAGAGGAGCAACAACATGATGAATTCCTGAAGGCAGTGTTTCTGAAACAGCTGGAGTTTTTGAAGAGACAGAGGTCCAAATTCAAGGAGCTCATTTACAATGTCAAATGTCTTTTAAGTCGTATTTGACATATTTGGCATTATTATAAGAACTGGAGGTAACATAGTTACTTGATTGTGCTATAAAATTATGCTATGTGCCTAAAACAATATATAATACTGTCACTTTAAGGAAGTAACTAATTTCCCACTTTTTCCTCTTGTCCAACAGGGAAGTATTTTCCTTTCCTGCCCATCCTACAGAACACTGTGAGTTTACATGAAATGTGTATACATGGACTGACCACTCTGTGCAGATGAAGCCAGGACTTTAAAAGTGACACAAAAATACAGATTTGTTTTTTGTAATTAAAGTCAGGGTCAGTGACAAATATTTTTGAGGCACTTCCTGTGGATGAAGCTAATGCTAAAGCGTTTGGGTGGAACAATATTTGTAGCATTTGGATAAAAGACCTTCAAACTTTTCTTTGTTCCATCAAATTATTATGAAATCACAGTATAAAAGGCAGTTTTACCAACAATACTAATGAAATATACTGTATGCAAATTACTGAATTTGAAGATTTCAATCCATTTTTATGTCCTAATTCTCTCTAATTGTTCTGGTTATTTTGGTGTTTGCCACAAATGGATCAATTTAGTAATTCTAGCCAATCACAGAGCAAGTTTAGTTTACTGAATCAAAAATATTTTTGCTTTGCAGGTTCACCAGACTGGATGACGCCATGGCAACAGCTTCTTCT
>NW_015117772.1:7010-7224 GCF_001443285.1 Poecilia latipinna
ACACTGCAGGTAGGAACCTGCAAACACACTGATCCTTACCATGCATGTTGACATTTTAATAAACTTATGTAGGTCTGAAATATAACGAAGTAGAGGAGTTTTGAGAAACATTAAGTCTCTTCACTTTTATAACGATTGTCTGGTGTTTCCAAGACAACTAATCTTCTTCATCCTTCAAATCAATATCAGCTGTTTTCCCCCCCAGGCTTTGTGT
>NW_015117772.1:13779-14263 GCF_001443285.1 Poecilia latipinna
CACACTTCATCACAGTTTATCTGAGAACAAACAACACTGCAGGTAGGAACCTGCAAACACACTGATCCTTACCATGCATGTTGACATTTTAATAAACTTATGTAGGTCTGAAATATAATGAAGTAGAGCAGTTTTGAGAAACACTATTAACGAGCTACTTTTATGATTGTCTAGTGTTTCCACGACAACATCCTTCAAATCAATGTCTTTAGTTAACTTCAGATTTCAGTTGTTTTTCTTAATTTATTTATCCAAACCCTTTGTCTTTTAGCTCTTTATTTTGTGCTCGTTTATTTCTTCATGACTTTCCATGTCAGACATATAAACACACAAACCTTAGTATGTTATTCCTTATAAAACAGTAAATGCTCAAAGTAATAAACACTTTTCCTCTTTTTTTGGTGCAAAACAAACAAATCTCCATTTTCTTGACCTGTTCCAGGTCCAGGATGTTTGTCCTCCTTCAACAACAGCGCACAGTGGC
>NW_015117773.1:0-2217 GCF_001443285.1 Poecilia latipinna
TGTAACATTTATTTATTCAGATGATCAATGCAGCTGAATTTGATTTAATGGTTTCAACAT
This sequence comes from Poecilia latipinna, assembly GCF_001443285.1. NCBI lineage: Eukaryota > Metazoa > Chordata > Actinopteri > Cyprinodontiformes > Poeciliidae > Poecilia > Poecilia latipinna. Next base: position 61 of record NW_015117773.1, read on the forward strand.
AAATAAATTAAAAGATTTTAGGAGGTGGCAAGTTTACTTAGTAAAACTTCAAAGCACAATATTCATGGTTAGATTGTTTTGTTACCATAGCAACAATCTGATGCTGCGAGTTTAAACTCCTCCTCCTCTCCCAGATTAAATCCAACACAGAAGCTGTTAGAGCTGCTGATGGTTTTAGCAGCTAGAGGGGCCCCTCAGTCAGACTCTGCTCCAGGCCTCATGCAGCCTTGGACCGGCCCTGCAGGATGAGTTAAATCCTCTGCTCTGGGCAACAAACGGGAGATTTAATTAAATGCTGCTAATGTGGCTTTAGCAGCTCTAACATTTCTGTCTGTTGAGTTTTAATAAGAATCACAGAAACTGTTTTGGTTGGTCGTGTTTCTCAGATCTTCCTGCAGCCGCGCTCATTAAGTCTGACTAAGTGGACAAAGCATTTGATACGGTTTGGTGCTTCGTGTAACTAATAACACTACAAATAATAATAAAATTATGTAAAACCAGCAGGATGTGACTACGAGGAGCAAAAGCTCCTCACCAGACTGAACCTGCATGATGAGGTTAGCGCTGGTTCATTAACCACTAACGCTCCGACCAACCGGGACCAGACATGAACTTCATCAGCGCAGACAGAGCCACACGCTGGGCAGCATGTTGAGATGTAAACGATGCATAATCCTTTGTTCACAAATATAAATCATTCTCAACACACCTCTGAAAGAGACTACAAGTTATTCCTGCAGTTCGCGTAGAGCTGAGCAACCAGAGCTAACCAAAGTGGTGTTTAAAGTCCTACCTTGATCAAAAACTCTGGAAAGAATCATAATTCCTCACAGGGGGTTGATGTAAATATCCATACAGGTCAGCCTGCGTCCAGTTTGAGTGACAGGAGGCGCAGGATCAGCGCCGAGGTAAACTTAATCCAGCTGCTGCAGCACGCGAGGCACCAGCGGTGTGATTGGTCCAGCTTTAGATGCATAAACTATAAACCTATCTTCTATAAACTTATGTTTTAGGAATAAATCTGCTCGGCCAGTGAAGCGCTCAGAGCAACAGACGCTTGCAACGGCTTAAAAAAAAAAAAAAGGTGCTCTGGTGGTGCAGGGGCAAAGCACAACCCACGTATTGAGGCCTTAGTCCTCATGGCGGCGGTCGCAGGTTCGATTCCCAGCCTGGTGACATTTACCGCATGTCTTCCCCCTCTCTCTCTCTCATTACCCACTTTCCTGTCGAACTACTTTCAAATAAAGGCCACTAGAGCCAAACGGTGTATTATTACACTGTATTATAGGCCTGGTGGCCCATAATACAGTGGGGGAAACCCTGCAGTTAGATAATCTGTGTTAAAGTTTTGGATTGGAATTCTTCAAGCGATTAGGCATTTACATTCATGCTCTTATTTTGAAGTTTGCTCCACTTCCTCTGTTCACTTTCCTCAAAAAAGTATTGAAGAAATATGAAATAAACAGAATCAAAACAAAGCACAGTAGAGAACAAGATACACGCAAATACAATATCTAAGGGTGTTATAGAATATTTATAACAGCAAAATTGGATGGATGGATAGATAGATAGATAGATAGATAGATAGATAGATGATAGATGATAGATAGATAGATAGATAGATAGATAGATAGATAGATAGATAGATAGATAGATAGATAGATAGATAGATAGAGTTTAAATAAAAAAAGTGTGAGGTAGGTTCAGTCAACACTAAACAGATCATCAGATGTTTCCATTAGCTAATCTACCGCCGCTGTGTTCAGATGATATGAAACTAACAGTCTGGATGTTCTTTATGGGAAATGTTTGTTTTCTGGTGTTGAATCCTGTTGTGACAGATTCCTGCTCCATCAGAACAGTCTGGTTGTGTTGACATGACTCATAGGCTGCAGCATTAGCTACAGCGGCTAAAAATCAATCAATTGTATTTCTATGGCACATTTCAGCACCAAGGCAGTTCAAAGCTCGCTCCATCATGAAAACATAAAATCATCATCATGTAGTCAACAGTTGTGAAAACCAATAAGACATTACATCTGGTCATCGTTAAAATAATCCAGACGCATCAAATCTATTGGTCAATGTTTCATTAATTCAGTGATTCTTGAGAATAGGGACAAAATAGGTTTACATTTTTCCTTTTCTTATTATTTC
>NW_015117773.1:6863-14750 GCF_001443285.1 Poecilia latipinna
TTTTGTCCCTATTCTCAAGAGTCACTGAGTTATTAATCAACTCAACCTGCTGGGTTTAACCTCGATTTAAAGGAGCTCAGTTTTTCAGCTGTTTTTCAGTGTTCTGGAAGTTTGTTCCAGATCTGTAGTGCATAGAAGCTGAATGCTGCTTCTTCATGTCTGTTTCTGGAAACTGAACCTCAGAGGTCCGGAAGGTTGATCCAGCAGCAGCAGATCTTTAGTCCATTCAGGGATTTATAAGCCAGCAGTAACAGGCGCTGTGCCCAACGCTGGGAACGCTCTACGGGCCACAGGGGCCAACTTTTTTCTGTTTGGCCTAACCAAAGGTTCCGGAGGAGGTTTGGATCAACAGAAGGCAAGTCTAGCCTGGTTCCATCGGGGCCACCAGAACCTGGGTCTGTGGAGCTTTACCTGTAGGATGGTCTCAAAGTTGAAGGTGAGTCCGTTCCATAGGGTGAACTCTCCACTGGAGGCCCCGGTCACCAGCCGGCGGCCCTCAGGGGTCCACTGCAGACAGAACCAGGACAACCTGTTAGATCCAAACGCAGACAGGAAGTGATGCGGCAGAGCGGCGGCCTCTCACCCTGATGACAAAGACGGGACACTTCACTTTGTTGGTGGAGGTCCGGACGAACTTGGTGGTGACGGCGTTCATCGGGTTGTTGAGCATTCCCAGAGGGGGAACCAGCTGCAGAACACACAGTCCGGTTAGGGCCCGGTTCGAGTCAGTTGTGGTCGGGTTGCAGTCAAATTCTGGTCAAGTTTTGGTCGGGTCCGGTTGGGTTGAGGCCAGGTCCGGGTCCAGTTATGGTCCACTTCAGGCCAGGTTCCAGTCAGTTCTAGTCAGGTTCTGGTCGGGTTGCTGTCAGGTCCTGGTCCGGTTCCGACCCGGTGCGGTGTGACTCACGTCGTTGTAGCAGCCGGCGTCGGGCTGGATGGCCCTGAAGTCCCGGTGGTCGCGCTGCCACAGGCGGTTCTGAAAGAAGACGGACACAGCTGGATTAACGGGCAGCGTGGCGCGCCAGAACCGGGCCGGAGGCGGCTCTGAGGTCAAGTACCTCCAGGTATCTGATGACGGACGGGTTGTAGTCGATGGTCTTGCGGTTGACGGCCTTCCTCATGCGCTTCCCGTCGAAGGTGAGCTGCTGCATGGCCTGCTGCTGCGCGAAGTCGGGCCGCTTGTAGAACACCTGCCGCGGCGCCTGGTGCTGGAAGCGCGGCATGTGGAAGAACCGCTGCGGCGAGCCCACGTCTGTCGCCATGGTGACCAGCTTAACCTGCAGTACAGACGGGACCGCAGCAGGCAGATTATAATAATAATAATCCACTTTATTTATAAAACCATTTAAATCTCCAACTGAAACCTCAAAGGCCTCTTTCACACACTGATGATGGATGATAGCTACTGGATAGTAGCTGCAGCTGCCCCAACAGGCTCACAGAGCACAGGCTGCAAATTTCTGCACCATCAGCTCTTCTGACCCCAACACCAGCAGGCATCGGTGGTTCGATAACCACCGATTCCACCGATTGCAACTCCATGGTTACTGGTGGCAGACAGCTGCTCCCTGCAGATGGGCGGAGCCTCGCAGCCTCTTCTGAAAGTTAGCTTTTAGCTCCGCCCACCAGGTCATGTTGCACGTTTTCAATTAACAATCGTCAACATGCTGTTGCCAACTCAACAACTTTCTTCCTATACACTCCTGATCAAAATCTTAAGACCAGTCAAAAAATTGCAAGAATTTGCATTTTGCACTATTGGATCTTAAGAAGGTTCTAAGTAGAGCTTCACAATGTTAAAAGAAGAAATCAGCGTAAGAGACAAAAACTTTTGAGCAGGGAATTAATTGAAAACTGCATTTACACTCAAACATGATTTTTTCAGCTGATCAAAAGTTTAAGACCATAGCTCAAAAAACCCTGAAAACCCCCCAAAACAGAAATCAAAGTGTCAAAAAAGGACTCAGTAATGAGCAGCTCCACCATTCTTGTTGATGACTTCAAACAATCGTTTAGGCTTGATGCCAGTGTTTCCAGGAGGCTAGTGGGAACGTTGCTCCAAGTGTTGAAGATGGCTTCACGAAGGGCATCCACTGTCTGGAACTGATGTCCATTTTTGTAAACTTCCCTTGCCATCCATCCCCAAATGTTCTCAATTGGGTTTAGATCCGGGGAACATGCAGGATGGTCCAAAAGAGTGATGTTATTCTCTTGGAAGAACTCCTTTGTCAGGCAGGCATTGTGAACTGCAGCATTGTCCTGTTGAAAAACCCAATCATTACCACACAGACGAGGGCCCTCAGTCATGAGGGATGCCCACTGCAACATCTCCACATAGCCAGCTGCTGTTTGACGCCCCTGCACAACCTGAAGCTCCATTGTTCCATTGAAGGAAAACCCAAATCATGATGGCGCCCCCACCACTGTGCCGTGTAGAAAACATCTCAGGTGGGATCTCCTTGTCATGCCAGTAACGTTGGAAGCCATCAGGACCATCAAGGTTAATTTTTTTCTCATCAGAGAAGACAACTTTCTTCCACCTTTCAATGTCCCATGTTTGGTGCACCCTTGCAAAGTCCAAACGGCTAATTTTGTGGCGTTGAAGAAGACGTGGCCTTTGAAGACGTTTTTTGTTTCTGAAGCCCTTCTCTCACAGATGCCGTCTGATGGTTATTGGGCTGCAGTCAGCACCAGTAATGGCCTTAATTTGGGTAGAGGATCGTCCCGTGTCTGACAGCCAATCGGATCCTGCGGCTCAGAGCTGGTGAAATTTTTTTGGGTCTACCACTTGACTTTTTTGTTCCATAACCCTCAGGATCATTTAAAAAATGCAAAATGACTGTCTTACTGCGTCCAACCTCAGCAGCAATGGCACGTTGTGAGAGGCCTTGCTTATGCAGCTCAACAATCCTACCATGTTCAAAGTCAGTGAGCTTTTTTGCTTTTGCCATCAGGAGGTCTTGACAGTGTAAAGACTTGACAGAAAATGACATGGAATCCAGATTTTTGCACAGCTTTTGGCTTTTAAAGACTATGGTCTTAAACTTTTGATCAGCTGAAAAAATCATGTTTGAGTGTAAATGCAGTTTTCAGAAAATTCCCTGCTCAAAAGTTCTTGTCTCTTGCACTGATTTTTTCCTTTAACATTGTGAAGCTCTACTTAGAACCTTCTTAAGATCCAATAGTGCAAAATGCAAATTCTTGCAATTTTTTGACTGGTCTTAAGATTTTGATCAGGAGTGTATTTAGCAATATTTCAGACAACGCACATCTCAGCAGATATTGGTGTTCTACCAACAGCAGCTGATGCTGGAACACAGAGAACTGATTACCATTTATAATGTGGATTTATTGATATTAATTTTTATTCTGGTAATTATGTGCAACCTTTATGTTGTCGCCTCAGATGTGCTCGTTTGCTGACCTGCTTCTCTCCTTTTAACTTTCAAAGAGTAATTTTCCTGCCGGAGCTTATTTATCCAAAACTTTGTTTTTAGGGAAAGTAGATACGAAAGTAAGTCCGGCTGTGTAATGTAACTGAATTATGTTACGCCTGAATTCACCCACTCACTGTGGAAATGCTGAATGCTTGAACGGGAGAAGGGCAGAGGTCAGTCCACTAGTGCTTCCGGGTGAACCCTGTTCCTAATGACCCCACTACTTCTCCCCTCCAGCCTCTGCTGTTTAAACTTATTGCTGTTTGTTTTTACGTGGATTCATGTTTTTATCGTAATTCGGTAGCACGTTGAGCTTTACATGTAAAGAGGATTAAGAATATCATTTTATTATTATTTTAAGCCTCCCTGCTTTGGGCTCATTTGGTGCTAACCAGCAGCGGCCGTTAGCAGCAGCTAGCAGCTTCAACCCCAGGATTCGCTTCTCTGCTCCAGGGTTTAAGCGTTTAGAGGTAAAACTGTGCTGAGGTGAAGCTTAATGCCTGGTTCTGCTTCTCTGTGTCTGATATTTAATGCCCGAGTTCCGGTTCTGGAGCCCCGATCTTTAACCGAACACAGCAGCGCTGATGCCAAGCGGGTTAGCCGCAGCAGCTAACAGCCTAACCGGGCGCAGGGACGGCAGGAATCCGCGGATGTTCCCCTAGTAGAACCCTCCAGATGGAGTCATAACAAACCACTGGGTCCCTGCAGGTTCCGAGGTTTTAAACACCGCTTTTCGGTTCGGTTCTGACCCATTTCAGCCATATGAGCATCTTTAATGGCGACGGCGGTTCCGGCAGCAACTCACCAACAATCAGCTAGCTGGCTGTCAACAACAGACTGGGTTCTCCTGGAGGCCGGTTCTGGAGAACCATGAGGAGCTCAGCCTTCACCGGCAGATGGTGGCACAGAATCTTTCCCCAATACCAGCAGATTAATCAACTAATATGAACAGATTTATCACGTTAACCGCCAGCGGACTGCATCATGACGCCTCTTCTTCTCGGCCCGATGAAAGGCATGCTGGGAAACCTGCGCAACGGGCGGGATTTTGCTTCTGCATCATCCCGCAAAGGATAAAGGGAAACTGAGTATTTCGTGGCTCAGCCATTTTAACCAATTACATTTTATATACACATAAAATCAAGTTTTGACTCTGATGTATCCCTGGAATGTTTTATATAAATTGGTTAGGCAATGTTTTCTTTAAAATTGTATATATTTTTTGTTTTAATGAAATACAATCCAGATTATTTTAACATCACTTTTAGATGTTTGTATATTTTTGTGTTGAATTATTTGTTTAGATATTTTCTCATCAATGTACATTTATTGCATAAATTCCGCCATTTCATTTCTGGTCCTTGTTGGTTGTGATGTTTATGAATTCCAACATGGTCTCCGTTAACGTAGCTCAGATTAATTATTCATAATAAATCAGTTTTTGTCTAGTTTATTTCAACAACTAGAACTAAAATCTCACCCTGAGCAGAAAGTTTCAGGAAGATGTCAGAAATGTTCAGATTTTTCGGTTTAAACTTCTCCTAAAATGTCAGCTGTAGTAGAAGTAGCTTGTGACGTCATGGCTCGGTCCTGTCCAATCAGAACGCAGATTTAGTCCGTTCAGCGCCGAACTCAAACCGTTGAAGCCCTGTGCTGCTTCGCTCCGACCGTTGGTTCTGCCGGTAAGTTCTCTGCAACAGCACGGTACCAGTTGCTCGATCCTACCAGGCTCGGACCATGGGAGAGGTTCGGGCCCGTTGAAGACTTCTGTAGCGGTCTGATCGGTGTCTGCGGAACTGTAACGGCCCAGTTTAACGGCTAACTTCGAGCTAACCGGTCGGGCTAACTTGCGCTGTTTCAACCACTTCCATCCGAATTTCTGGACCAATTTCACAAATCCGTCACTGCCCATGTGCAATAAGCTAAATTTAACACGGATCCAACAAAGTTTCTGTAAAATGTGAGCCAGAACACCCGGATCAGTTATCGGTTCCACTATGGTCCATGAATCGTTCTGCTCATGAGGAGCCGAAAGTTATCTAAAATAACCAGTGAACCGAACCAGTTCAGGAATCATTCTTTTCAACATCCGGGTTAACTGACTTAGTCAATCAGAACTGATTCGGTTCATCAGAACGTTTTTAATCAGAATATCTAAACCGGCTCTGGGTTCTGCAGGTTCAGCAGATGATCAGGCCAGCTTGTTTGGCTGAACCTGATCTGAGAGGCAGAGATGAGCAGCTGGAGCCACAGAACCAGGTAAGAAACACTCCCGCACCTGTTCCCCTTTTGCTCTCTATCTTTTCTCCATGTGCACTGCATCTGCATCTTCATCTGATGATGATGATGCTGTTCGACTCCGTTCTTCTGTTCCAGTTCCAAGAGTCGGTCCAGACGGGTCAAAAGGTTCTCCAAAGTGTCTCTACAGAAGCCTGGATGGACCAAAGAGGAGGCAAGAATGATATGATAATGATGGCGATGATGATGGTGATGGTGGCGATGATGATGATGATGGTGGTGGTGATGGTGGCGATGATGCTCTTCCTCAGGATGAGCTCCTGCGGCGCCTGGTGAAGGAGCGTGGAGCCAGCAGCTGGTCCTCGGTGGCGCTGTCCTTCAGGGTGAGCGTCTCAGTCAGACATCTGGTGTCGAGCTCTTTGGTGGTGACCACCGGGGGGCGCTCTCACTTTCTTTCTTTCAGGGTCATAGGTCAGAGGTCCAGTGTCAGAGACGCTGGCAGCAGATCAAGAACCCAGAGCTGGTCAAAGGCCCGTGGACCCAGGAGGAGGACCGACGGGTGAGGACCGTTCACCCCTGCCGCTCTGTGCCCCCCTCCCATCTGGATCTGATGTCACTTCCTGTTTAGGTCATGGAGCTGGTCCAGAAGTATGGTGTGAAGCGCTGGTCGCTCATCGCCAAGCATCTGCACACTCGCAACGGGAAGCAGTGTCGAGAGCGCTGGCACAACCACCTGAACCCGGCGGTGAAGAAGAGCAGCTGGACGGCCGAGGAGGACAGGGTGGTGTGCCAGGCCCACAGGTTGCTAGGCAACCGCTGGGCCGACATTTCCAAGCTGCTACCTGGCAGGTACCCGACCTGCTGCAAGTCCAGACGTAGAGGTGCTACTTCCTCTGGAAGGTCCTCCAGTCTGGTTGGAAAACTTTTTACCTTTTTAAATTTTTTAACACAGCAAACAGGTGCGTTGACCTGTCTGCAGGTGCGTTGACCTGTCTGCAGGTGCNCAGCTGATCAAAAGTTTAAGACCATAGCTCAAAAAACCCCAAAAACCCCCCAAAACAGAAATCAAAGTGTCAAAAAAAGGACTCAGTAATGAGTAGCTCCACCATTCTTGTTGATGACTTCAAACAATCGTTTAGGCATGCTTGATGCCAGTGTTTCCAGGAGGCTAGTGGGAACGTTGCTCCAAGTGTTGAAGATGGCTTCACGAAGGGCATCCACTGTCTGGAACTGATGTCCATTTTTGTAAACTTCCCTTGCCATCCATCCCCAAATGTTCTCAATTGGGTTTAGATCCGGGGAACATGCAGGATGGTCCAAAAGAGTGATGTTATTCTCTTGGAAGAACTCCTTTGTCAGGCAGGCATTGTGAACTGCAGCATTGTCCTGTTGAAAAACCCAATCATTACCACACAGACGAGGGCCCTCAGTCATGAGGGATGCCCGCTGCAACATCTCCACATAGCCAGCTGCTGTTTGACGCCCCTGCACAACCTGAAGCTCCATTGTTCCATTGAAGGAAAACGCACCCCAAATCATGATGGCGCCCCCACCACTGTGCCGTGTAGAAAACATCTCAGGTGGGATCTCCTTGTCATGCCAGTAACGTTGGAAGCCATCAGGTTCATCAAGGTTAAATTTTTTCTCATCAGAGAAGACAACTTTCTTCCACCTTTCAATGTCCCATGTTTGGTGACCCTTGCAAAGTCCAAATGGGCAATTTTGTGGCGTTGAAGAAGACGTGGCCTTTAAAGACATTTTTTTTGTTTCTGAAGCCCTTCTCTCGCAGATGACGTCTGATGGATATTGGGCTGCAGTCAGCACCAGTAATGGCCTTAATTTGGGTAGAGGATTGTCTCGTGTCTTGACGGACAGCCAATCGGATCCTGCGGCTCAGAGCTGGTGAAATTTTTTTGGTTCTACCACTAGACTTTTTTGTTCCATAACCCTCAGGATCATTTAAAAAATGCAAAATGACTGTCTTACTGCCTCCAACCTCAGCTGCAATGGCACGTTGTGAGAGGCCTTGCTTATGCAGCTCAACAACCACGTTCAAAGTCAGTGAGCTTTTTTGCTTTTGCCACCAGGAGGTCTTGACAGTGTAAAAACTTGACAGAAAATGACATGGAATCCAGATTTTTGCACAGCTTTTGGCTTTTAAAGACTATGGTCTTAAACTTTTGATCAGCTGAAAAAATCATGTTTGAGTGTA
>NW_015117773.1:19900-20307 GCF_001443285.1 Poecilia latipinna
AAAAAATACATTGCATATATTATGCCATTTATTAACAGATTTAACTTAACCCTCTGATGCGTGAGTGACTGACTATACAGTCTTCTGTGAGTCGCTCCTTTTTGTCCCGGGTTACAATCAATGTTTTTATGCTACTTTTGTCATTTTGATTCAAAATAATGTTTTGTATAATACTTTCTACCGTGTTTTATTTCACACAAGAGTTATTTCATGTTTGAATTATTTTCATTTTTCGCTTTTTTAAACATTTTTAGAACAATTTGTAGAACATTTTAAAACAAAATGACAACAGCAGCAATTTTACAACAACAATGGCAACAACAATGATGAAATGTCAATAATGGACATTAACATCCATTATGTGTGTGTGGGTGTGTGTGTGGGCATGGGGGGTGGGGGTGGAAAAG
>NW_015117774.1:0-1889 GCF_001443285.1 Poecilia latipinna
CAATTATCCTGTGCTCTTCCGGAAATTCTCACGGTCAAACTGGCTTCTCTGTAGCTTAGTAGCAGCTACAGTGTCATAAACTACTTGTGTGGAATGAAGCCCTGCGGGGTGTAGCCTGAGCTAAATGGAACGCAGCCGCAGTCAGTCTGGTTCCTGTTATTCAGCGCTTGCAGTGCTAACTGTGTAGCAAAACAACTTTAACAAAGTTGCTCGTCATAACTGCGATATCCTTCTTATTCGCAGAAATAGTTCGCATTAAGACAGTGTGAACAAAATGCCCGCGGTCTCTAAAGGGGATGGAATGCGTGGTTTGGCTGTGTTCATTTCAGACATCAGGAACTGTAAGTTTGTTTTGAATCTTTGCGGAATTAAGCTAATGTAAAGTAGTCAGTGTAACGGAGGTGGACACTGCCAGCTCGGTATCTTCTTTTCGAGGTCATTTGAACACGTGTTTGTACAAGCAGACTACACGTTGAGATAGAATGCTGTGTATTATATGTTACTCAGCAGTGTTAGCTGTTAGCTCCAACTAGCTAATATTACGTTTAGGGCGTGGACCAAACCGCTGCCTGGAGATGATTCTTAACAAGCAAATAAAACTGGGCAATTTAAAGATGGAGATTATACACACTGACTGGGGTCGGGTCAGAGTTTTTATCAGTAGTGTCTATCACAAACATAGTTTATTTATTTATTTATTTTTTTTATTTTTAATTTTTTGAAAGATGTTATCATTCAAAAATTGTTGTTAATAGTTCCACCACATCTCGTCAGATAATAAGTAAAAAAATCTAAATTATTCCTGGTGGCAGATTTAATCAACAAGACCTTCAGATCACGAGCTGTTTCCAAAAACCTAAACAGGTAATTAAGTCAAGCTGCTCCTGAATTTGGTTTCACAACAGCAAAGACGCATTAGTTACCATGGTGATTTTCTACAAGGCCTGTCAAATAGAAAAAATTTTGAACTGGCCTAACAATAAAGTGTTTATAGCAAAATAAAGCTTTATTGTTATTATTATGAATGATTTGTTAAACATATTTAAATGTTACAGAGTTGAGTCACTGCTTTACTAAAAATCCACCAATGCTGTTAAATTTTTGAGTTTACAGACATAGGCGTAAATAAAACCCATCTGAAAAGAACTAAAAATGTCTCACTTATCTTTCAGTATTTAGTTTTTACAAACCTCACAATATAAAAGTGCCCCAAATCAGATAATTGCTTTTTTATGAAGTATATCCATTGAAAAATAAATAACACAATATTTGATAAAAAAATAAAATAAAATAAATAAATAAAATAAAATAGATTTGCTGCGCAGGCTGTTCAGAGTTAGGAAAATATGACATGGCAGTATTATCCTTAATAAGTGTGAAAACTATATTAAAAAGCCTTCCTGCCATAATCTGTTGTTAATTATTTAAAAGAGGCGTCACTCTTTGCATGAGAGTGAGAAACACTGTTGTTTCTAAGCAATGGCAAAATGATTTCAGACTTGATGTTTTAAGTTGTCCTTAGCAGGTTAGATTAGCCAGTTTTTTTAGTAAGGCTGTCCTTAACTAAGATTTCCTAGGGTTAGAGTTAGGGACAGAACTCGACCGACTTATCAAAAGCATAAAACTGAGAAATTTCGAGAGACCTAACAGTCCTGTTTTTGGAGAGTGGGAGGAAAAAGGAGTAGCCAGAGAGCACACACATCAAGACTTTATGCAGAAAGACCCCAGTCTGGGGTTCAAATCTAGAAGGTTCTTTCTGTAAGGCATCAGTGTAAACAGCTGCTCTACCCTGCACCTTTTATTACATTCATTATTGTTATTGTCATTACTTTTATTATTAAACAGTTAAAGAATTAAATTAAGGTTGGTTTGTAATAGTCTTTATAAGC
>NW_015117774.1:5617-7686 GCF_001443285.1 Poecilia latipinna
ATCTATAATCAGAGATTTTACTCAGATTAGATTCTGAGCAGACAAGAAGTCTGTCTCATTTTTTAAAAACGTTAAAAAACGTGTATGGTTGATTGAAGCTCTTTGTTTGCAGGTAAAAGTAAGGAGGCAGAGGTGAAGAGGATAAACAAAGAGCTAGCCAACATCCGTTCCAAATTTAAAGGTAAGTAAGCAGGGACACTCTAACCCTGTGGAACAGGAAGTCATGCAACAGACTGCTCCAAGCTGAAGGGATTCAGTCTGCTGTTGTGATGAGCTTTATCTATGCCACAGTGTGAAAGTCTCACAGGAAAAGATCGTGTTAGCTTAGGTTTAGGCTGAAGCTTTGATATCCTGAGCCATCAGGGTTTATCACTGTTTTTGAAATATAATGATGTTCTCATACATTGTTAATTAATAATTGATAATTCCAAAAATGAAATATTTAGCTTATCAAAGGCACTTTACGTCAATTTATGTTTTCTGTGTTGCTGTGGTAGGAGACAAGGCTTTGGACGGCTACAGTAAAAAGAAATATGTGTGCAAACTGCTCTTCATCTTCCTTCTGGGCCACGATATTGACTTTGGACACATGGAGGCTGTCAACCTGCTTAGCTCCAACAAATACACCGAAAAGCAAATTGTAAGTATTTCTTTCTTTTAATTGTTTGTTTTCACCTCGCAGCTCAGTCTGACTGGAGCAAACATTATAACATGTCAAAGACGAAGCACATCCTCTGGCGGCGTTATTGGACCAGGACCCAATCCATGATGCTGATGTAAAAAAACATATATTTGATTCTGCAGCACATCCTCACATGTATTGAACACTTGATTTGTAATGGTTAGAAAAGAGCTGTCACAGTGAGATCATCCACTAATAATGTTAAAGAACACCATAGAACATCTTCAGAAGTCCAGCACTGCACAAATCCTTTAAGATGAACCTAAGATGTTGTCTTCCTACATCAGTAAAATGCTTGTTGCTGTTCCAGCTCTGATAAAACAAGTGAGCAGCATCAACCCACCCTCTGCCGTGGTGGGTCCAGCTGGTTTAGGAACCATAATCAGGACAGATGAAGATGAAGAGGATTTTCAGAATGTTTTGGTTCATTCAGGTGTCTGTCATCTGGTGCCACTTCCTGCTTTTTCAGGGTTACTTGTTCATCTCCGTGCTGGTGAACTCCAACAGTGAACTCATCCGTCTCATCAACAACGCCATCAAGAATGACCTCGCCAGCCGCAACCCGACCTTCATGAACCTGGCCTTGCACTGCATCGCTAACGTGGGGAGCAGAGAGATGGCCGAGGCTTTTGCTTCGGACATTCCCAGAATCTTGGTTGCAGGGTTCGTACAAAATGGTTTATTCATACAAAAAACTGATATTAATATTCTAGTCTTTCACACTTACTTTTTCTGGTTTGATGCTAGAAAGAGTTTTCTGGCTGATTCATGTTACAACACTATAAAAGACAAATCTCATAGCAGACAGCTCTGGGAGAACGTTTAGGAGACATCTAAGACTTCTAGTTTGTCAGTTGATTTTGTTCAGTCTGTGTGTCGCTCCAGTGGGATGATAACCTGGTGAATGCACCGGTTCTCCTGCTCTCCACAGGCCTGTAGAAATTCTATTTGCAGTTTGCCTCAGGTCATGTGTTAGAAAAGGTAAATATTTGGAAGAAGACACTCTAATCAGACAAAAACCAAAATTAAACATTTTGACATAAATGCAAAATGCCATGTGTTATAGAACAGTAGCAGTGTGTATCACACAGAGAGATGGGCTGGACACCAAGTGAGTCCGACACACGGGACGACACAGCGACAAAAAGTTGGAAATTGTTGAGCTTTTGTATTGTGTTGTTAGCCCGAGTTCACTTTTACATGTACAAGATTGAAATTTTACATCCTTGAATTTGACCAGTCGCTTGGCTGGAGGGGCAAGAGACTTTCACCTCATCACACAAGTCTGGGCTGCTACTAACGAGTATTTTAGTAGTGAACTAGAAAATTCCTGCAGAAATTTTAAGGGGCCTGCCAAAGTGTGCCCGTCGGTTTGGACCCAGTGTTC
>NW_015117774.1:13146-14190 GCF_001443285.1 Poecilia latipinna
TTGGCTAATGACTCATTGGTGGCTCTTGACTCACGGGTGGTTCCCGACTCACGGGTGGTTCCCGTCTCGCCGGTGGCTCCCGATTGTCTGGTGGCTCCCGACTGTCTGGTGGCTCTCGACTGTCTGGTGGCTCTCGACTGTCTGGTGGCTCCCCACTTTTGGGTGGTTCTCCACTTTTTGGTGGTTCTCGACTTGCTGGTGGCTCTCGACTCTGGTGGCTCACGACTGTCTGGTGACTCACAGCTGTCTGGTGGCTCCCAACTTTTTGGTGGCTCTCGGCTGTCTGGTGGCTCCCAACTTTTTGGTGGTTCTCCACTTTTTGGTGGTTCTCGACTTGCTGGTGGCTCTCGACTGTCTGGTGGCTCTCGACTGTTTGGTGGCTCCCAACTTTTTGGTGGTTCTCCACTTTTTGGTGGTTCTCGACTTGCTGGTGGCTCTCGACTGTCTGGTGGCTCTCGACTGTCTGGTAGCTCTCGACTGTCTGGTGGCTCCCGACTGTCTGGTGGCTCCCGACTGTCTGGTTGCTCCCAACTGTCTGGTGGCTCCCGACTCGCTGCTGGCTTCCCGACTCGCCGCTGGCTTCCCGACTCGCTGCTGGCTCCTGAGTCGCTGCTGGCTTCACGAGTCGCTGCTGGCTTCTCGACTCGCTGCTGACTTCCCGACTCGCTGCTGGCTTCACGAGTCGCAGCTGGTTTCCCGAGTCGCAGCTGGCTTCCCGAGTCGCTGCTGGCTCCCCACTCGCTGGTGGTTCTCACTTTCTGGTGGTTCTCGACTGTCTGGTGGTTCTCGACTGTCTGGTGGTTCTCGACTTGCTGCTGGCTAACGACTTGCTGCTGGCTCTTGACTCATTGGTGGCTCTTGACTTTCTGGTGGTTCTCGACTTGCTGGTGGCTCTTGACTCATTGGTGGTTCCCGACTCGCCGGTGGCTCCCGATTGTCTGGTGGCTCCCATCTGTCTGGTGGCTCTCACTGTCTGGTGGTTCTCGACTGTCTGGTGGTTCTCGACTGTCTGTTGGCTCTTGACTGTCTGGTGGCTCTCGACTG
>NW_015117775.1:0-14174 GCF_001443285.1 Poecilia latipinna
ATATATATATATATATATTGTGCACTAGGTCAGTCTTTAGAAAAAGCTTAAAAACTGGGGCCCTCAATTTTTTGGAGGCCCCAAATATTTATCTTTTTTAAAATGAGTGTTTTTCGAAAACATCATACTTTATATGAAACTCATAGGCCATTATCAGGTGAATTGTATTAATAGTTTGGTATTTTTGTCAGTATTAACAATAATTGAAAATTATAAAGTTATGTGAAGGGGCCCACAACCTTATAAATCTGGTCTTATTACATTATATTATCATACTTTTAGTTAGGATTAATTCCAAATCCACTATAATCTGCAAGATTATACTGTATTTGACTTTTCAGTAAAACACTTAAAACAGTTCGAGATTTTAATTCCTCCAAAAAAATTATAAAAATGCCTATTGAAAGTGGTCTACAGAATCCCAGCTGCATGTCTGTTTTATGCAGGTTTGTTGTTGCACCAGAAGCACTAAAAGCACCTCTGCCAACAGTCCAAAAATGATCTGCCTAAACCATGAGACACTTCTTTTACTATCCAATATGTTGCACCAGCAGGCCACTCTGAAAACACACCAGTAGAGCAGCCTCCTCATTGCAGAATTCATTTACCTAATCCACTGAAAGCAGCAAAAGCTAAACTTTATGGCATAGAGGGAAGCCTGAACTGCAGGCCGTCTTTGATCCTGGGCAGTGAAACTTCAAACCCAGCTCCCCTCCTCCTCGCCAGAATAGAGAAGAATAGAGAGCCCGCAGAGGAAAAAAAAAAAAAAAAAGCAAACCGGGGTCTCTACCTCTTTTTGGCTTTGGGAAGCTTTCGTGCAGGTGAAAAACCACTTTCTCCACAAAGTGCTGAATGTTGCTGTTCTCTGGTCCCCGAACAAACACCATCCAGTCGTGGGTGAAGCCTTCCGCCGTGGGTTTCTTTCTGAATTGGGCGCGATGTCCGAGTTCTAGTTTCACCTGAACAGCTTCCTGTGGTACACAATGCTGCTGAGTTAATCAACACATTTTAAAACAAATATTTATAGAGACATGCATCAATGCGACTTAATGGTAAATATCGCGACATTAAATGCAGTTTCTCTGGCCGATTCACCTGAGGGAGTGGGGGGAAATTCTGTTAAATTAGCGCTCTGAAATTAAACAAGTGAACAGCGGATCCATGTGACAGGCGAGTCTGCGCACATTTTACTGAACTACCAGATAAACAAATGAGTCTTACCTAAAATGTTCTGAGATAATTTAACTGTAAAAGAACAACTCTACAGTGATAAAGCCAGGCTGACATTATTCCAGTTGAAGCGCGACAGTTTGCACCTTTAATAAAAGGATGGCGTTCATCTATTTTAAAAGCAACCTTACTGAAAGCAGTAAAACGCTTTTATTTTGGAATTATTTTACCACAGTGTTTTGAGCTACAGTCATATACCCCAATGTTAACTCACAGAAAGCAGGTAGTAACTAGCTAACTATGCGGCTGTAAAACCCTCCTTGGACTAAAGGGGGAAAAAAGAAAGAAAAAACCAACCCTCCGCTGCGGTCCGTGAGACTAAACAGATAAATCATCGAACATATATTCATATAAAGGCGACAGACTGGCTACTCACCGAGCCGGCCATCCTTCAGGCCCCACGTTACTGTTATATCATGGAGAATTAGTTTTAAATGAGATTAAAGGTGAATACAGTTTGCCTTTAACGGCGGACATGGTCTCTCCTGGACCCAAGTCAAACTGAAGACTTTCAGAGGCTCGCCGGCGGTCAATTCCTCACAGTTAGTAACACCGTTTCCGGTATGCACTTTCAAAATAAATTCAACGAGAGTTCGTTTCATCTTCGGTCGACGAATTATGTTCTTATATAGAATTCCTGAAGGTGTCATTTTAATTTAAATCAAACAAACTCATTCGAATTAAATTACAAAGAAATTCCTCATTATTGATCATAATACAATAATAGTAGCAATACAGGCCTTCATATTACAACATAAAAAATGTATCTTTTTGAGATGAAGATTTACTTTGTAGAAAGTCCTGTCTTGATTTTGCACGTGGCAACAGTGGGAAAAAAAACTTACCTTGGTTAAAACAAAACAAAAAGCAACACTTTCCTTAAACAGGAAGAAACATTCAACAGAACAGGGGCAGTATGAGTGGCCTCCTGCCAAAGGCCTCCAAAGGTAAACAAATAAGGGGGAAAAGACAGACTCTAAAAGGAATTTCTCTGTAAAAGAAAAAAGTATTCATACTTTTTTAAAGAGTCTGCAAGGTATTAGTTTAATTAGTGATTTCATCTAAGAGAGAAACAAATAACCACATATATGATGGGCCCCCGGTGTTTGCAGGTGTTAGGGTGATCCCCAACACTACCCGAGAAATTGCTAAAATTGGTGAATACTTGAGACTCTCTCTAAAATGCTCATAACTGCTTATTTTCATAATTCAGACACCAAATTTACATTAACATTCATTGAAACGCACAGTGAAAGACATCTTAGCATCTACCATCTTCCATATTTCCTCCTTGAGGAAAATCAGTGGCACTCCTGGACTGGCTACTTTGGAGACCCCACCCAGACCCTAGAGTTAAAAATAATTCAAAACAATAAATACAAATCATTTATCTGAAAGTATAAATCTGAATATTATCGTAACTAATTTAATCCAAGCCTCTTCAAAAGTTATGCAGGTTCATTGAGCTGCTGTGGGCAAGAAGAATCTCTGATAGCAGTCAGTCTTGCAACATATCTCAAAAAGCCTGAAGACTATTGATGTATGACATTTTATGACAGTAATGACAGACATGCTATCAGTTCAATATCCAAAAGAGGATATTCCACAGCAGGCTAACAGGTCCTCAACAACAGCAACAGTTGTTGGCAAGCAATGCCAATTGACCTCATTTGCTTTTGCCATTCCACTTCTGCCTGACCATATGGCTAGAATGTCAGCAGTGACATTGGAGTCAAAAACCTTGCCCAGTATGATCAATAGAAGACAATGTTTTAACTTTCCCCTTCTCTTATTTTAGGTTCTTCATTATTAAACAAAATGAAGCTAACTGAAATATGTTCTCCAGACCTTTATTTTGAGACTGAAGCTCTCCTACTCCATTTCCGTTTCCAGGTAAATTTTAAAAGCCTGACAGTTCAGGAAAATTTGCGCAGGCGCAGCCTGGCTGTACTCGTTTGGATCACAGAGAGAGCACAAGATGCAAGCCACCAATAAGAGGAGAGAAAAAACGGTGATCCCCAACCACAAAGTGTTATTATGTTGCCTTCATATTCCGGGCGGAACTCAGAATGGAGCGTTTTTCTGCAGTTTAAACGCGACCCCATATTTTATTATGAATATTATGACCAGTTACTTTACAGAATAATAAATGAAAGAAGAACAAAATATAAACTTAGCAGTCTTTAATGAAAGAAAGAAAAAAATGAATGAATGAATGAATGAAAGGGAGGAAGAAAGAAATAAAAATCATATAGAGAAAGGAAGGGGTAAAAAAGGAAGGGAAATAGCTATTGTGACTATATGCTCATTAAAAATAACAATTTAGTAGAAAACCGTGGACAAGTCGCCAGTCTACTATCAAGCACAGACACACTCAGTTTTAGAATATACGACGACGACGACTACTACTACTACTACAATAATAATAATAATAATAAATGAAACAGTGAAACAGCACACTGCAATATCTTTTTGTGAACAGGTTTTTAGTTAACCTACAGAAACTAAAAACCGTTCAGTTTGGTCCTTGGAGGATGCCGTACTTCCATGTGGGTTTACGGCGGTCTGCAGTGAGCTGAATGAGGAAGGTACAGTTTAACAGCATCTATTGTTGATTATGTTTTATTAAAACCGAGATGTGTATATTGTTCAACGGCTTTCAAAAGATTGTATTACTGCAATTAGAGTAGACTGACACGTTCCATTAGCGTGTAGATAAGGTATATCGCTAACTTCTTATCAGTGCACTTATTAGCATGTTGGAGAGAATGTAGACGCCTGCGTTCACTGACTGGAAGCTCAATAAATGACTGACCTAAAAGATTAAAACCTTCTCGGACTGTTAGTATATGAAGCAAAATAAACGCGACCCCAGATAATCTGTCGGACCGACAATGTATGAAACGCGTGAGCCTTTATGAACGAAGCTGATGTTGGTTTCCAATTCTAGCTTCCAACAGCTAAAGGGCGATCTTTTACTACTTTCCGCATCTTTAATCAACTCTAGTTTAAAAACTACTACACCTAGACACTTCTAACCTGGACTAGATTATTCTTCTCTAATAGCAGAATATTTAAAACCATGTTTGGGATTTGTGAAACCTTTTTCTGATTTGTGAAAAATCAATAAATTTCGATTTTCACCATTTTTGGCATCTCTTTCATTACTAAAACTGCTCTAATTAAAAAACTACAACACCTAGACTCTTCAAACCTGGAATAGATTATTCTTCTCTTCAAGCAGAATATTTAGAACCATGTTTGGGATTTGTGAAACTTTTTTCTGATTTGTGAAACTTCAATAAAGGCTGATTTCGGACATTTTTTGGATATTGGTCACTCCAGCTCCAAAACTGCAACACCTAGACTCTTCAAACCTGGACTATATTGTTGTGCTCTAATAGGAGAATATTTTAATCCATGTTTGGAATTTGTGAAACCTTTATGTGATTTGTGAAACTTCACTAAAGATCAGATTACTATTCTTATATGTTCCATGCAGTTTTTTTCAAATTCAATTCTAATTCAAAACCACTTTATTAATCCCAATGGGAAATAAAATGTTGGTGTAACTCATTAATTTTTCAAAGAGTTATTGGGGATGGCTGTTGGAAGGACAGATCTTTTGCAGGGGTCTGTTAAGTGAAGTTTCACAAATCAGAAAAAGGTTTCACAAATCACAAACATGATTCTAAATATTCTATCAGAGCAGAATAATTTAGTCCAAGTTTGAAGAGTCTAGGTGTTGTAGATTTGGAATTTAAATGGGGCCTGCCAAAGTGTGCCCGTCGGTTTGGACCCAGCGTTCTGATGCTAAAAATTAGCATTAATGCTAAAGAAAGCTTCAATGTAGTCAATAACCTGTGGAGAGTCAGAAGCATGTGGACTAAGCTGTACTTGTACCATTTAGTATGTTAAACTTAATGCATAAACAAAAATTTCACAAAATGCTAATGTTAGCATGAAGACTAGTATGTGGGGCATCATTAGCATGTTCTCCGTCATTGACTTACTCCATTCAGTATACTAAACATGGCAAATTAAGAAATTTAACAAATAGGTTATTTTAGATAAAAGGCTAATGCTAATGCATGCAAAGCAGTGCACTAGTGGGGGGCAGTGAAATGCTAATGTTTGTGCTAATGTTAATGAACTGCCTGCTGCGCAATAATAAAGATAAATAATAAATAATAAAGAGACATTCTATTGGGTGTAGAACAATAGGTGCCTGCCATGCAATGCATGGAGGCAGTGACTGACTCCCTATGCATTGCTATGGGCAGGCCCCAATTAGAACAGTTCTTGTGTGACCGAGATAAAAAAAAAAAAAATGGTGATATCGCACTTTTTGGAAGTTTCACAAATAAGAGAAGAGCTTCACAAATCCCAAACATGGTTTTACATATTCTGCTATTAATTGAAAATAATCTGATCCAGGTTTGAAGTGTCTAGGTGTTGTCGATTTGGAATTAGACCAGTTCTAGTATGATCCAGATGGAAAAAAGTGGTAAAATCAACCTTTGTTGAAGTTTCACAAATCAGATAAAGGTTTCACAAATCCCAAATGTGATTCTAAATATTCTGCTATTAGAGAAGAATAATCTAGACCAGGTTTGAATTGTCTAGGAGTTGTAGTTTTTTAATTAGAGCAGTTTTAGTAATGAAAGAGGTGCCAAAAATGGTGAAAATTGAACTTTGAGTTTTCGCAAATAAGAAAAAGGTTTCACAAATCCCAAACATGGTTTTAAATATTCTGCTATTAGAGCAGAATAATCTAGTCCAGGTTTGAAGTGTCTAGGAGTTGTAGTTTTTTAATTAGAGCAGTTTTAGTAATGAAAGAGGTGCCAAAAATGGTGAAAATCGAACTTTATTGGGTTTTCACAAATCAGAAAAAGGTTTCACAAATCCCAAACATGGTTTTAAATATTCTGCTATTAGAGAAGAATAATCTAGTCCAGGTTTGAAGTAGTTTTTAAACTAGAGTTGATTAAAGATGCGCAAAGTAGTGAAAAATTAAGTGGAATTGCCCTTTAGCTATTGGAAGCTAGAATTGGAAACCAACTTCAGTTTCGTCTCTTACGAATCAGCATGAAAAAGCTCTATTTAAAAGCCAGATTTAAAAAAAATATGTTGTCTTCAATCATCTCAACCTTCTGTTAATGTTTAAAGCTCAATGAAGGGTCAGTAATGCTAATGATAGAGTAATTCTTTGCTTTCTTCAGTGATTTACAAAAGTATCACCTCGAACCTTTCCACATTTTGCGAAGTTACAAACGTAACCTTCAGTGTGATTTATTGAGATTTTCTGTGACAAATCGAGCAGGGAATTATTATACAAAGGAACTAAAATTATCTTCTTGACATTTTTTAAACAAAAAAAATAAAATAATGTGAAATATGTAGTCTGAGTCAATACTTTACAAAACCACTCCAAAGTTCCCGATGCAGTATTTTGTACTAAATCTCTACCAGCTTTGTACAGACAGCTCTTTTTGCCCATTCTTATTTGAAGGTTAGCTCAAGTCAGATTGGATGAAGAGAGTCTCTGAACATCAATTTTCTAGTCACATTTTTCTCTGCAGGATTTAGTTCCGGACTTTGCCTAGGCCAATCTAATTCATGAACATATGATCTACCATTCATTGTAGCCCGGGCTGGATGCTTAGGCTCTTTTTTTTTGTTTGCTGGATGGCAATGCAAGTTTATTGGTATAGCAGATTCCAGTGGCAAAGTAACTTTAAATGCTTTGCATGATGATACACAGAAGGAACATTAAGAATGTGTTACAGTGGGATAAGAAAGGAAAGTAATAAGTTATGAATTCAGATTATGAAGTTCCAGCTATTATTAATCAAAAACAACTCTAAACAGGTGGGTTTTACCTTGATTTGAAGAAGCTCAGTGTTCCAGCAGTCTTGAAGTTTTCTGGAAGTTTGTTTCAGATCACATCATCATAAAAACTGCTCCTGTGAATGAGCTAAGCCATTCAGTGATTTGTAAACTAACAGTATGTTAAAGTCTATTCTCTGAGTTACAGGGAAGGATTGTTGAACTGGGTGATGTGCTCTGTCTTCCTGGTTTTAGCGAGAATGCCAGCAGCAGTGTTCTGGATTATCATCCATTTTCAGGCAGCTTCAATCAGATAGCTACAGCTGTCTGATTGAAGTTCTTTTATGGCTACCTGTGAGGACACTGTTACAGTAATCAGTGCAACTAAAGATAAAGGCATGGATGTGTTTCTCTAGATTTTGCTGGGACATTAGTCCTTTAATCCTGGAAGTGTTCTTGTGATAGAAGGCTGACTTTGTAATTGTCTTTATGTCAGACTCCATCTCTACACCCAGATTCTGCAAACATCTAATGGCAGCATATATACCTTAAACATTCTACCAATAAATGTGATCTTTTACGTGATTCTTACTAACTCTGATGTAAAGTTTCTTCATCACTCAAAGGAATCACTGTCCTTTAAGTAAGATTAAAGCCAATTTTCAGTAATGTGCCAGAAAGTCTGACACTCCAGTAATATACAGTGGTGAAAAGTGTTGAATAGTGCGCTATGGTCCAGAAACTGTGGTTCTAAAGGTGAACCTCCACCCCAATCTTAGGTATTCTGCAGCAACTAACAGATTTTCTTCCAGGACTGTCCTGAATTTAGCTCTATCCATCTTCCAATAAAGTCTGAGCAGCTTTCCTGACTCTATTAAAGAAAAGATTCCCCATGGCTTAATGCACCCACCACCATGTTTCACCACAGAAATAGTGTATCCAAATGCAGTAGTAGTTTTCTGCAGTTTTGGTCTCAGTTGTGCAGAACACATTCCTCTTCAGGTTTCTGGTGTAAAACTACAAACAGAAATTCTTATTGCTTTATTTTTGCCTGTTCATTGAAGAGCAGATTTGTGGAGATCACAACTAAACAATTCAAGTTGTTTTGCAACAAATGACCAGAGTCCACATGATAATTCCTAGAACAGGAATTATCAAAGACAAAGAAAGACATGAAACATAATTCTGGGCAGTATATGTATTTGAGGTTCTCACTTTGTACTGTATTTTGTGTAGTGGTATTTGTCCAACTGTTCTGGTGCTATTTACCACTGGCAGAAAAACAACCACACAGCATAATACTGCCTCCACCACACTAGATAGTTTGTACAGTGCTTCTATTTTACATCAAGCATAGTTATTGGCAGAGAGGCCAAATAGTTCTATCTTTGCAATGATTGACCATAAAACCTCAACTCCAAAAGTTTTTGGGTTGTTTTTTTTTTTTTAGTGTAAGCAGCAGATATCAGGTGAGCTTGAAGGTTGTGCAAACATTTTGTTTTGCTTTATTTTAAAACCTACAAATTGAAATAAATTGGTGGTTCTAAAAATTATTTCCATAGTTGATATTTATAAGGAAAACTATATGTTGACTTTTTTTTTTCAAAGGCTATTAACAATTTTATTTATTGGGACTCTGAATTCTCTGAATTGCAAAGTTTGCAGACCCCTGCTTCAGAGGAAGGCGACAGAAATGTGCGGTTAAAAGTGGAACCATTTAAACTTATTACAATTTTCTAGCACTGTACACAGCTCTAGTGGTTAATTGAAGGATTGCTTTTCTATAAATCTGTGCTGCTTTGATGGCACATTGTATTTCTTTATTTGCAAGTATTGAAAAGTAAAGTCTGATTGCTTTGTGTTGGCTGATTTCCTGCTCCGTGTGTTGGCACAGTCCAAAAATGTGCCAACACACGGAGTAGGAAATCAGCCAACACAAAGCAATCAGACTTTACTTTTATTACTTTTTTAGCGCTAAAAAAGGAGACGCTTACCCTCAGACTAGATGTGAATGTGACCGAGTCTATACAGCATCTGACCAAAAACGGGAAGATTCGTTGATTATACTCTAAGAACACGCCCAGTGGTCATCCGATGTTTTGCGTCAACTAAGTTTCTATTTCCTTGGAGACGGGAGTCTGCAGATGGTTCAGTTTTTGTATCTGTTACAAATACAAAGGCCTTTGTGTGAAAATATAAGAATGTAATGTGTGAAGGCATGTGACTGTACTTGACCTTGATAAGCGTCTCAACACAAGCTAAAAAGCCAATCATTGGGCAGAGCCCTGTTTAGTGATCATAGATCTTTAGTAAAGCAGAAGAGAGTATCCGTCTGTTCAGTGTGTGCGGTTGGTTATTCATGTAGTAAAGTGCGAGTGTTATTTCTGAACTCTGGTTGGCTCAGGCAGCTCATGCATTGTCCCAGTTGTAATACTAATGCAGACCTTGCAGTACAAGCCAGTGCTTTGTTAGTTGACTGTAAAGTAAAACCTGATGCAGAAGCCACTAGAATAGAACAGTTCTGTATGGTTTCAGAGGTTAAAGGTTCAGCTTTTCATTGACCGATGAGTTTGAATTATGGACATCAACAATCAGCTTTAGAAAATAATATATGTAATTGTAAAAATTAACCTTTCACACTTCTACTAAACCTACTAAAATCTTTATAGGAGATGGGTGAAGATACAGCAGGATCTGAGCACTGATGCAGTACATGTATAGGTTCACACTTGCTGCTCCCCTACCTGTTAATGTAGCCACGAAACGGAGGTGGATCCACGGGGAGAGTACAGGGTTGTGAACAGCCAGCTGGTTTCTCAGTAGAATAAACAGCACAAGGTTGAATAAGGTTAGGTGGGGCTGGGTGGATTAGAAGTTTCGCATTGTACGTTATGCAAATCATCATTGCTTTAGTGTTTGTAAAATTCATATGCTGAGCTCTTTCTTTTTGGGGAACTTCTGAGTCAATTTATCTCATTGGCATTTCCTACTCCCATTTCCTATCTACAGATTGCTCCTTTTTCTTTCCTCCATTTTGTATCCATAAACAAACTATTTTGCATTTTTCTATCATTAAATATTTTCATTGGATGCTCTGGTGACGCAGGGGTTAAGCACAGCCCACATAAGGAGGCCTTAGTCCTCGACTTGGCCGTCGCAGGTTTGATTCCTGGCCTGGTGACCTTTGCTGCATGTCTTCCCCCTTCTCTCATTACCTGCTTTCCTGTCAATTCACTATCAAATAAAGGCCACTAGAGCCAATAAAACCTTTAAATATATATATATATATATATTTTCATTGAATATTCTAAAATTTTTATTTAATTCTGTTCGTTCTAATTAGAATGATTTTTCAGATGAAAAATTAGCCAACATTGGAGTCAGCAGGTCATGACTGTGATCAGCCAGAAAACTGAAATTGGTGCACACCTAGCTATAATTTATATTCCACCTGCTGTTCAACCCTAGCTCTTAAGTGTGTTAGGGCGATTTCCTGCTGCTGAACATTTGATGAAATCATAGGAATAGAAACATCCTGCAGATCTCTGTGTTTTAGACCCAAAAAGATAAAAGCTTGGGTAGAGTTTTACTGATAAGGTGTACTTGCCACTGACTGAAATGTTTACTTTCATATACTTATCAAAATATGGTATAATTTGGGGGTAAAAACTAAGGGATTGCAGTTTTCTGGACAGCTGCAAAGTTTGCAGGTCAACCTTTAAATAGGCTGACCTGCCAATTCTGATTTTGCCTGATACCAGTCTTTTTTTTTTTTTTTGTCTGAAAATACATACAGTGGTTAAAAATAAATATACTAAGCATGTTAAATTTTAGTATACTTAAGCATTCTTTAAGTCAGATTAATCATGAATATACAGTACTTCAATTTCACTTACGATTAGTTAACTTAAAGTGTGACATTTTGGAACAACTGATTTTGTGCTTCGCGTATTTTAATAGTATTGTATTAAAGCACAGTTTAAAGTGTGCTAAGTGTATGTTCACATACTTTTTTGGAACAACTTAAGTTACACTTAGTATACTTTAAGTATGTTGCTTTCTATGTAATATAAACATGCTTGATTAGTATATTTTGAGTGTACAATTTTTGTGATTGAATTACATTTAAAATATATTTAGAATGTATTTTCAGTATATTGGCACTACATATTTTATATATTAGTAGTGTGAATATAGTATGCTACAATTACACTTTTGGTTTATTGTAATTACTAATGAAGTACAATGAAGTACACATTTTAATTACGTAATGTCTTATTATTCTGCTTTGCCACTTTGTACATTATATACTTCATACACACTGCAGTACTGCCAACATATCAGGCTACCAGAACACAGAAGTCAACACACTTTCCAGGTGAAACAAATTACATTGTGTATTCAATGTATTACCATTTTGGTAACACTTTATTTGATGGGATGTGCATAAGACTGACATGACACTGTCATACCCTGGTATAAAAAAGAGTATACTTTAGTTATACTAAATTTTGACATACTTTAGTATACTTTTATCGATGTACTTCAACTGTACTATTTTGGAACAACTAATTTTGTACTTAGTATACTTTAGTAGCATTTAAATAGTATAAAATTACAATTAATAGTATACTTTAGTATACTATACGTACTTTTTTGGAACAACTTCAAGTATACTTAGTGTACTTAAAGTGTACTTTTTAAATTTCATATTTCAGAGCTTTATTATTATATTTTGATATAATTATTATATTTTGAGTGTTATTAATTATATAATGTCTCAAAATTATATTAAAGATATATATATATTAAATATACTTCAAATATATTTTAAATATACTATTAATTTAATAATGTATTTAAATTACACTTAATTTTTATTTTTGATTTCCTGCTATTGATAATAAACTACAATTTTTATTACTCTTAATTCGTCTTTATTCCTACGTAACTATTTTGTAAATGATGTGCATAACTACACTACAGTACTTACACTGTTTTAGGCTAAAATTACATAGAAAGATTAATTACACAAGATGCCCAAGGTAATTCAAATATTTTTTATTACAGACATTTTAAAACTGTCCAATTTTACTCACAACTTTATGAACTTCACATAAATTATCAGTTTACACATCAAAAGTGAACACATGAACGTGAAAATTTAAGTGTGACAATAAAACATGAAAGTGAGGATCAACGACAGAACATTCCCGTTCACTGCACCTTACAGAAACCTACAAAAAAGAACAATAGTGTAATTAAACAGAGAAAGCATTTGTATTTAAAGAGAACAGAAAAATGGCAAATAAAAAAATAATACAATTTTAAGACGTTGTGGACTCGCCATGTATGCGACATAAGAACTGATGATGATTGGGACCGGATGCCTGGGGTGGAAAAACATTTCTGGGTGTCGTCTTTGCCTGTTTATGTTAGAAGTAGAAAAAAATTGTCAGCAATGTCAGAATCAGTTGATGTTGGCAATAACTATGAAGCTGTTTTAAGTGTGGACTTAAGGAGACAAACTACCTTAAAATCTTGCCATCCATGATCTGAACACACTTATCCTTGCAGAGTGGTGAGGGGGGCTGGTGGTGCCCATCTCCAGCAGCCATCAGATGAGAAGAAGGGCTAACCCTGGACAGGTCACCAGTCCATCACAGGGCCCTGAAAGCCAACAACAAATAAAAAAATAAAGATAAATGTTAGATTAACAAGAAGAGAAAATTTCTTTCCAGTTACCTTTAAATCAAATCATGTTTATTAAGCATTTGGTGTTGGTAACAGCAGTTTTTGTTGTTGAAAATGTAGCAAGCTCCTCATTGAAAAAACAAACTTACATCATTAAGACGATCCTTAGAGCTGGTTGTTGATCTGGTGGAGTCAGAGCTTCTTCTGAGAGAAAATCTTTAGGTTTCTAACACCCGATGTCTTCCTCTTTCATCTTCATTTGCTTAGTTAGACTGCAAACATATGTTGAAGATAAAAACATTGATGAACGAGTTAGAACAACAACCTCAAAATATCAAAGTCTCTCTGTCTTATGGAGATTAATTAAAACCAGGTTAGTTTATGAATTAAAGTATAAGTCGCAAGAAATAGCCTCCATGCAGTTATAACATGAAACTGAATGATTACTATAGTAATAATCATACAAGTCACAATAAAATTGATAAAATAATTATTTAGGAAACCAACGTAAATTGGTTTACGTTGGTTTACGTAAATTGCAGTATGTTTTACAGTGCAGTAAAACATACTGCACTGTTTTACTGCACTGTTAAAAACAGTTCAGTATTTAATTATACTGCACTGTTTATAATTAAATGAAGATCATTAATAAGCAAACTTACCACCAGCTAGCAACACTTAGCAGCCTTCGTCCCTCCAGGCTCCTTTTGTGGCACACATTTCATTTCCATCAGTTGCTGTCCCGTTGTGTTGTCGTCCAACTCGGATTAGGACGTTACCAGCTTAAATTTACCAAAATTAGTAACTATTATCAATGCCCTCTCTACTTTTAAGACAATATTATGCGAGTAAAAATGGCGAATTTGAACAGCGTCTGTTATCATCCCTGCTTCAAGTTCTTCTCTTTGTGGCGTTTTTTAAATAAATGAAAGTGTGCAATACCGCCACCATCTGGTCTGGAGTATGAACTGGAGCTAATGCCGTTGATTATAAGGTTTTACATCACACATCTGAAAATTGATTGGTCACTTTCTTAAAAATTACATCATTATTATCCTTTTTTTATTGTATGCAATTTTAATAAATAGTAAAAGATTATTAAGGCACTTAAAAGCTCATACATATTCATTCATATTTTGTTCACTTAAAGTATACTTTTATTTAATACATTAAAAGTGTATTTTGGTACAATTATGTTTAAGTGTGTTTAAAGTACTAATTTCGAAATTGGTACAAGTGTATTGTTCGTATACTTCAGATATACTTATAGGAAGTACACTTAATAATTAGTATACTTAAAGTGTACTTTCACAATTTTAAGTATGTTTGAAGTATACTAAAGTATACTTTTTTTTCTTTTTACCAGTGTCACCCGGTTTGTCAAGGGTTTTTTTTTTTAAAGTTTTTTGTAAATGTCAAAT
>NW_015117776.1:0-1159 GCF_001443285.1 Poecilia latipinna
ACATCATAGTTTAGTTTGTGTCATTTTGGTAGTTTTTTGACATAATTTAGTATGTCATTTTATCTTATTTTTGACATCATAGTTTAGTTTGTGTCATTTTGGTAGTTTTTTGACATAATTTAGTATGTCATTTTATCTTATTTTTGACATCATAGTTTAGTTTGTGTCATTTTGGTAGTTTTTTGACATAATTTAGTATGTGTCATTTTATATCATTTTTGACATCATAGTTTAGTTTGTGTCATTTTGGTAGTTTTTTGACGTCATAGTGTATGTAGTATGTGTAATTTTATCTCATTTTTGACATAGTTTAGTATGTGTCATTTTCGTTATTTGACAGTTTTTTATGTTATTTTGATCATTTTTCCACAATAGTTTAGTTTGTGTCATTTTTGTCGTTTTTTGACGTCATATTTAGTATGTGTCATTTTATATCATTTTTGACATCATAGTTTAGTTTGTGTCATTTTGGTAGTTTTTTGACATAATTTAGTATGTCATTTTATCTTATTTTTGACATCATAGTTTAGTTTGTGTCATTTTGGTAGTTTTTTGACATAATTTAGTATGTCATTTTATCTTATTTTTGACATCATAGTTTAGTATGTATCATTTTAACTCATTTTTTACATCATAGTTTAGTTTGTGTCATTTTGGTCGTTTTTTTGACGTCATATTTAGTATGTGTCATTTTTTCTCATTTTTGACATCATAGTTTAGTATGTGTCATTATGGTCATTTTTTGACATCACAGTTTATCATTTTGTTCATTTTTTGACATCATAGTTTAGTTTGTGTCATTTTGGTCATTTTTTGACATCACAGTTTATCAATTTGTTTATTTTTTGACATCATAGTTTAGTTTGTGTCATTTTGGTCGTTTTTTTGACGTCACATTTAGTATGTCATTTTTTTCTCATTTTTGACATCATAGTTTAGTATGTGTCATTATGGTCATTTTTTGACATCACAGTTTATCATTTTGTTCATTTTTTGACATCATAGTTTAGTTTGTGTCATTTTGGTCGTTTTTTTGACGTCACATTTAGTATGTCATTTTTTTCTCATTTTTGACATCATAGTTTAGTATGTCATCTTAGCTAATTTTTGACGTCATATTTAGTGTGTCATTTTATCTCATTTTTTACATCATAATTTA
>NW_015117776.1:7312-14167 GCF_001443285.1 Poecilia latipinna
GAAGTCGTCTTCTCCATGAGTACTCGTGAGTACTCATGAGTAGAAGTTAACATGACTTCTACTCATGAGTAGAAGTCATGTCAACTTCTACTCATGTAGAAGTCATGTCAACTTCTGAGTAGAAGTCGACTTCTACATGAGTAGAAGTTGACTTCTACTCATGTAGAAGTCAACTTCTACATGAGTAGAAGTCCTACTCATGTAGAAGTCATGTCAACTTCTACTCATAGAAGTTGACTTCTACTCATGTAGAAGTCAACTTCTACATGAGTAGAAGTCCTACTCATGTAGAAGTCATGTCAACTTCTATGAGTAGAAGTTGACTTCTACTCATGTAGAAGTCAACTTCTACTCATGAGTAGAAGTCCAGTCAACTTCTACATGAGTAGAAGTTGACTGGACTTCTACTCCTGTCAACCTAAAGACTCTAGATATACAGCAACTTAAGATAATTTTTTACATCTGTCCTGAGTTTTAAAGTCATCTCTGTTTGCAGGTACAGCTCGCTGCCAGATCATCTTAAGGACAGAGCTTTCGCCATGTGGCAAAACAAATGG
The DNA here is from genome assembly GCF_001443285.1 of Poecilia latipinna. Lineage (NCBI taxonomy): Eukaryota > Metazoa > Chordata > Actinopteri > Cyprinodontiformes > Poeciliidae > Poecilia > Poecilia latipinna. Next base: position 7,870 of record NW_015117776.1, read on the forward strand.
GACACCTTCATCTCTGATAATTCATGACTGTCCAATCATAACTGATCCTGTTTGACTTGAACTATAATAAAAAATCCCAGGATGTTGCCTGGTCTAGTGGAGCACTGTCCTTACAGGTCACAGTACCTGTTTCTCTGAATTAATGTGCCGTTTCTGTGCCGTAATCACATGTTGAATCGTCCATCTCTGACCGCTGCACTGCTGGAGAACCAGTCTGGGATACATGTCTCTCAGCACTACTTCCAGGCATCTCTTAGTGTCTCTGTTCTGGATCTGTCCTCCCTGTGAATAAAATTATTTTATCTTTAACTTCCCTCCAGAAAAAAACACTTTGTGTTGCATATTTAGATTGAAATTGTTTTTACCTGTTTGAAGTCCCAAAACATGTGGAGTTTCTTCTGCTGGGCCAGGTTGCACTGGTACAGTCCTGGTGAAACTCCTGAACCAGGATCCACCAGACAGTTGTTGCTGCTGTATTTGTGTGATTGGATCCCACCGATGTAAAGTTTTCCGTCAGTGAGGTAATAACAGTGCTGAGAGACAGAAAAACAAAATCAAGAAGCAAGAAGCAAAAGTCTGAATGTTGTAAGCTGCTGAGCGTTACCTGAGAGGAGAAGAAGTGGCAACTATAGAGGATGGGTGTGGAGCCAGGAGCCGGGCCCTGATCCACACACTCAGCGGGCCAGCGGTCATTAATCAGCTGCACACAAAAAAACAAACATGATAAAATGTTTCATGTAGTTCTGTGGAGGCCACCAGTAACCAGTACTGATTACTGGTGCTAGCTTTTTAGCATATATAATGGATAAGTTCAAATTTATCGGCAGTAAAGTTTCACAACCCCCCCACCCCCTCAATTTTTAGATTAATCTCAAAATTTTAAAAGTCAATGTTCAACTTCTTTTCTATCTATAATGATGATAGTGTAAAAACCCAAAAGCCACAAGTAGACCAGAGACATTTTTACAATTTGTGCTGAGCTTGGTTGTAAAATGGCAAATCATCTCCTATGAAATGTTTAGGCTAGAAGGCTAGAAATAGACTGCTACTAAAGACTTTTCAGTCTGGTAACTTTAGATCCTGGCAGGAGAAGGGAATTTGCCGATTGGAGCACTGCTACGAAAAGCAAGTATTTATGTCACTACAGCAGTTAAAAGAAGTTTAAACTGACAAAGATTTCCTTGGCTATCTCCAACTTCGGACTTCATAAGAGCTAATCAGAAAGGAAGTTGGAAGCTACCATCTATGCCTCCCATTGAGGAAATGTGTCATGCCAGTTGGCCGTTATGTAAAATCATTTCAAGGGTGTATACAGCACTTTAGCTATAAATGGGATGGATAGTTCCAGAATCAAATGGGAAAAGGATCTGGGAATATCTATTGAGAGGCAATTATGGAATAATTTGTGCAGAGAAGGTCTCACATCTACTCTAAATGCTCGATTTAGACTAGTACAATTTAATTTTACACATCAGTTATATGTCACCCCACAAAAATTACATAAATATAATTCCAATATATCTCCTCTTTGTTTTAGATGTGGCATGGAGGAAGGAACATTCCTCCATGCCACCTGGCATTGCTCTAAATTGCAGGGTTTTTGGAAGGGGGTTTGTGAAACGTTAGACATTCAGCATCATGATTCCAATAGACCCGGATATCTGTCTATTGGGGAACTTTACAAATTCCAATTTAAAGACAGTCTATGACAAGAAACTTACAGAAATCCTTTTGGCAATTGCTAGAAATGCATTACAACAAAATGGAAATCAGACTCCCTGCTCCCAATTAAAATGTGGCTTTGTGAGATTAATAGCTGTGTGACACTAGAAAAAAATAACCTATTGGATGCAGAATAGAGGTAAGACTTTTTACAAAATATGGCAGCCTTTTTTAAGTTATATGCAAAATCTACCAGCACATTGGATTGATTGATGATCCTGTAATCGAGCTGGACTCGACAAGATTTATGAGCGAATCTGATACCATCTATGTCTCAATCCATTTCCGATTCATATACATTTTATTTCATCCCTATAGATTACCCACCCCCGTCCAGTCCTTCTTAGGTTGTTGCGTTATATTATTGTAAATGTATTTTACTTTCAATATGTCTCATTGTTTGAATTGTGCTTCATTGTGTACCAGTTTTGTCCCATTAGTTTATACCTGCGATGTTACTACTAAAAATCCAAAATAAAATATTCTTAAAAAAAAACAAAAAAACCCATCTCCTATATTTCTATTTTTTTTTCTGGCTTGTATTTGATTTGTCTTGTGGTTTTCCCAACCACAGGTCTTTTATTCAGGTAAAATACTGTCTGCTGATAACTACTCCACAGAACCCCATCTCAAAAATATCACACCTTTTCCTTTAGCTGCCATTATAACTTAGCAGTAACTAATTGGCACATTGAGACCCTGAGGATTTAAAAGCTCAGTGTTTTTAACTCACAACTCCGTAGCCCAGCAGGTCCTGCAGCAGTTCCAGCATGGGGTAAACATTATCCAGGTACCACTGGAAGGGTTTACACTTCAGCCTCTCCCTCAGCTTCTTCCTCTCAGAAACATCCCCGATATCAATTCCATGATTCTGTTGGAGAACACATTCAATAAGATCACATGAGGCCGTTTTCTGGTTCATTAAACTCGTTTGTGGCCTTTCCTAAACCCTAATCAGATTATTTTTGATGACTAAAGATTGAACTCATGTTAGTAATAATGTGGCGTCTCGTCTGACCCCGATGGGGAGGTTCCAGGCCACTTCCACGTTGTATTTGTAGTCGTCCATCCAGACCTCTGCCACCCTCAGGGCGTTGCGTCTCACCAAGGCGCTCAGGTCCGGGGCGTAGGGCTTATGAAAGCGTTCAATGTGAGCGACCTTGGAGCAGGGAATGACCTCTATGCTGCCTCCACACAGCCACACCTGCCAAAACACAAACTCACTTTAAAACAGTCAAAGAAAGGCAAAACAAGAGTCTAAAACACACTTTTAATATTAATAATTCTTCACTAATAAGCTGGAAAGTTGTTTGTTCCAGAAACCACCACTAGGGGGCAGATGACTGAATTAATCTCATAAGTTAAAAATGAAAAATGCCAATTAAATGTATTCAATTTTCTTTTAATTACTTTTTATATCTCTAATATTTGTACATTACTTTTATTATTTAACTGTCATCCTTTTTTTCCATTTTTGTGGTAAAATAAATTAGAAACAAATATTGAATTGTCAAAAATAAATTACAGAAAATTCTAAAATGAATATCAAATCAGCTAAATTGTAAATGTAAAATTAGAGGCTAAAGTGATTTTTTTTTTTACTAAAATATTTTTTTCCCTACATCATTCCAAAGTACAAATCTAGTAATATTTGTTTACCATCTAAATGTATTAAAACTGATTCCATATATCCACTTTAATGTGGCAGGGACAAATTACTGAGCTAAATAAATAAATGGAACAGCAATATTGTCATTTTATATATAACAAAACCAACACTTGTAACATATAAAAGACGAGTCTAAACCATTTCATTGTGTTTCTCTTTGGTTCTGAGCTCATTTTAAATCTCACCCGGATGCCGAGCTCCACGTTTTCACCTCCGTATGTCTTCATCCCGCCATCAAGGCTTCCGATCTCTCCAAAAAACTTCCGATCTGCAACTAGTATTCCCATGACGGACGGACTCCTGGTGGGACCAGGAAACAGATCAAACACTGAAAGTGACTACTGATAAGTCAATATACAACAACAGATAAATCAAATCTTAAAGGCTCCATCTGGTGCCACCTAGTGGCTGACATTCTAAGTGGCGAAGACAGTGAAGCATTGATTTAAATACTTTACATGCAGCCTAGAGATTAGTTCTGCAATTATTTTAAGACTAAACGCTTATGCATTATGTAAATGTAAAGCTGTTTAATTTAAAATAAAATAAAATTTAAAATAAAAAAATTTTCTTCCAGATGAGAATATACACGTCTTTTTCAACATTAAAAACTCTAAAGAACTGCATAAGAGTAGTTCAGGCTTCTTCTGTTTGACGGGACTTTAAGAGAATCCGTTTCTCGCTTACTTGTGGAGTTCCTCCGGGATCTATTCTGGGGTCAATGTGTTTATATGTTACCTTCAGCTTTAGTTTCCTAAAACAAATAGTCACCTTCCTGAAATAATGTCCCAAATCACATTTTTGGCAAAAAATATACTTAAACCATTATTTTAGAAAGTAAAATAACTACCATTGGCTGAAGAGGCACTCTCTCTCTTCTTTAAAACATGACTTTGATGCTAGTTTTGACAACACTCCCAATTTTAACATCTTTTTATACCCCTGTCCTGTGGGGTCACATTTAACCAATAACACCAAGCTGATTTAAGACTTCAAAGGATAAATATTCCCTGCACAAAATGTCCTGCAGCAGGCTTTCTGTCAATAGTGCTTTGTGTGCTTCTCTTTAACCTGTTTGTTTCCCCGTCATGGACGCTCTCCTTCACCAGAACACAAACCGGTACATAGCAACAACAACATTTTACAGCAATTAAGCCAAACACTGAGCTGGTTGTCCAACATTCTGTGAAAAATGAACCAATGCTGACAGTGAAGTAATCAGGACCAAGTGTGAAAAGTCATTATAATCTCATTATAGCAAGTTATAAATATGCCAAACAATTAACCTCCTTAAAACAAACCTGTTTAGCCACAAATAAGGGTCAACATTAAGTCACTGCTATAGCTGCAACCAAAGTAAATGTAAACCAAATCCATGACATTTTTATTTTTGCAAAGTGAAGATGAGGCACAAAGAGAGATATTTGTAAATATTAAAAAGGAGAGGTTTGAGTTGAGCTTCTGGTTTAGAGCAGGAAGATATGGGGGGTTCAAATAAAGAATAGGAGAAATTGGAAACAAACAATGATAAAACAGTAAAATGTAACACTGTGAACTCAGTTTCATTTCATATGAAAAATCTGAATGTTATTAAAGTTTTGCCAGAATGTATTGATAAACCCCACTAAACTGTTAAAATATCAATAAATAGCTGTTTGTCTCAACATTCAGTAAGTGTTTCTTAAAATGAAATAAATTTGAACATCTTCTCCATCCAGGATTTTGTGATTGTTTTTGTGGGGGGTTTTTTGCAATCAAAATCAAAGATGTTTTGGTGCAAAATTAGAAATATTTGTAAGGAATGTTTATGTTAAATGTGACTTTTTATTACTCACTGTATTTATCACTTAAACTCAATTTTTTTTATACCAATTTTGTAGATTTGTGAAAAACTAGAGGGACTTATTGATGTAATTTAGAACCTAGAGGGCCACATAAAAAGCTACGGTAGGCCAGATTTGGCCCCCAGGCCTTGAGTTTGACACATGTGCTATAAACTATAAACCAAGCATAAACAGTGTGGGCTTTCTAACAAATATGATTGAAGTGACTCTTACTTGCCAGGTTGGGATTCATCCTTCAAGGCGTACCACTCGGGTCTGAATGCCTCATACCTGCACCATAAGGCCCAGTCAAAGCCATCAGCATAGGCCATATAAGGAATCACTATCAGGTCGTCAAAGTCGACTTTATCAAAAACTGGTGTCAGTATCACAGTGCGGTCCTCTTTAATCCGAGCCAGCAGGGGTTCTGCCCTGCAATCATAAAGCTGTTTTACTAGAACATTAAAAATAAGATGGAAAACTTCAGAATGCGAAGTCCTTCTACCAACCACTGAACATGGACCTCTATGTGTGCATCCAAGATGGCCACCACATCTCCCACTGCAGCTTTCCACCCCGTCAGTCTGGCCTGGGTCAGGCCGAGCTGCTCAGAGTGCCTAATCTTCTTCACCAGACCGGGCCGCTCCTCATGGATGGAGCTAATGTACAAGTCCAGCTTGTCCAATAAATCATCTGCAACAAAATAAAAACAAAAACCTTCTGAGGAGGAGATTCCATCTTCTCACATTTAGGGGAAATAAGGATGAACATTATCCAAACGCCCAAAAATTCCAGAGGCATTTAAAGGTCCTGTTTAAGCTAGGAACCCTTAGTGAAATTTAAAACGATATATGAAACACTTAATTCCCATAAACAGAGAGACTTTCATACAAAAGTCCTGTCATTCTTGAATGAATGCTAAAACTTCACTGCATGAATTGTATTAACTCATAAGTAGACCTCAAAATTAACGGTGCTTAATTGGCGTCATGTTTTTTTCCATCCTGTTACGTTCTTTTCTGTTACCCCCTTTTCTGGCTTATTATCCTCACCTTCGTAGCACAGCAGTCATTTTTGTTTGAGA
>NW_015117777.1:0-614 GCF_001443285.1 Poecilia latipinna
TGAGAATATGTAAACTCTTGGGAAAATACCTGAATGATTCTTTTAGTCTTCAAATCCAATTAGCAGTCTCTCATAAAGCAACCAGAAAATAATTTCATGTTAAAGATGATGATGCTGATAACAAAGGGAGAGTTATGATCATAATCAGAATACTTTATCTCACATAAGAGAAAAGGTCTAAGAGTTTTTGGCCCATTTAAGGAGAATTTACACTTCATTTTGGATCATGAATTCAAATTTAACATTGTGCCAAATTTAGTTGCTGTCTGGGATTATTCATCCTACATCTTTGTAAAACGTGTGAGAAGATTGTTGTGTTTTTGGATCCACAGAGATGACAATATGCAATAAAGAGAATTGAAACTGCAAAACGTGAAGCCTCACTTGAACTTCGTGAGTCACTTTGAATTTTGATGAAAAAATGTTGCAGGTTGGACGTTGTTCTGACTTTATTAGTCAGAACAATGTCCAACTAATAAAGTTTATATCTTGAAAAGTATAAAGTAGTGTATTTTAATGACTTTGACCTCTTAAGCAGACTGAGTGTGTAATAGAAAAGTAGTATAATCTAAAAAAAAGACAGTTGTGCAAATACTGAGAGGAATCTGAGAAGT
>NW_015117777.1:6454-8000 GCF_001443285.1 Poecilia latipinna
CTCTTTTTTCATTTCCTTGTTTTTAGGGGATTACTTGTTTAATTTTAGTCTAAAATATTTGATTCTGACTTTGCTGAAATGCTCTATAAGTAACATGATGCAGCTGAACTGCAGTTTGTTGATCATGAAGTTTCTCTGCTGACAGATTTTGCTCCACATTATGTTCATCTATAGTCTGTTTTTACAGGTGTTAATGCTGAACCTTGTCGTCGTCAAACAGTGGGCTTTGTCATTAAAGCACCAAATCCCATTGAAGCACTGAGTGGATCGTGTTTGCATGTCCCATGTAGCTTCACTTTTCAAAAAGGAGAAAACGATTTTAACAATGGAGGAAAAGCCTCTGCCAAATGGATTCCAAGTACTAAGAGTATTTTTGACATCAGTCAGGGAGTTAATAACCATGAAATAAATATTGTTGGAAACATAAATCAGAAAAACTGCACCACTGTGTTTTCTGGTATCAAGACAACACAAGAAACCAAATACTTCCTCAGAGTCCAGAGAGGTGAATACAAGGCAACAGCTTGTTCTGCTTCTCTTCAGATAAAAGTTCAAGGTAAGACTTTTACTCTGCACACCTTCACAAAGTTATAGAAATAAATTGGTCCTGACTTTGATTTAATTAACCTTCATTTTACCTGTTTATCTTTATATTTTATGTTTATTTTATATTCTATAATACAGTATAGTTTATGGTCCAATATCATTAAATTCTGAAGACACATGTTCAGTTTTTGTTCATAAAGACAAAATCTTCTGAAGTATGACCTTGAAGCATTTTGGGGTTTTTATACTTTATATGAAACCCAATAGTTATTCTGGTGTTTCTGATCATTTCAGATCAAATTTACAGTCAGGTTTCACACATCCTTTTTTCATCGACTCTGCAGTAAATATTAATGCATGAATAAATGCTTAATCACATTGGAAAAGATGCCTTAACTAAAAGCAGAATCGAAACTTTCTGGCTGTTTTTTTTCTAATGGCTTCAGCCAATTTTATTTTTACTAAAACAAAATTTTAGGCAGGTATTTACAGGTCAAGCAAGGGTCACTGCAGGCTGGCAAAGGACAATGATCTAATCTTCAGATCTAATTTATACTTTAGAATAATGTCAGACAATATAAACATAGTGATTTAGTACATAGTTATTTACTTGCCCTAAATAGATACATTTCTGACACATTGTATTATTGGAGTCCTAAATATGTACTCAGTTGATGCTCTTTATTATCAAGACACATTGTTTAAATGCTGTTCAGAACAATATAGAGGAATCATGTCTTTGTGATTTCAAATGCACAGGAAGATTAGCTGGTCATTTATCTGCTTTAGTCGTGTCCAGTTTGTCCCAGTTGGTTGTACTTATCTAAACTACTGAGTCACAGCTTTTTCCACATATTCCTGATCTCTTAAACTGGAGCTTAAACATGTATTCATACCCCTCTACAGATACCTGGGTCCCATGTTAAATTATAATTCCTCTAACTCTAATCATTGACATGTTAAAAACTTGTGTTAAATGTTTTGTCTTAAGACATATGTA
>NW_015117777.1:12036-14158 GCF_001443285.1 Poecilia latipinna
TACTAGATAATTTTTTTTATCTTAAGAGAAATACATAGAAAATGATTACCAGACAGTTGTTTAGTTACTCCCGAGCTTCAAGAAATACAGAAAATAAAAAAAAAAATAAAAAACTAATTGCATGGAGGCTTTAAATGGTTAAAAGTGTCAAAGTACATTCGGAAATCATTTGAGACTAACTATTTTACTATTTTTGTGAAACTCCAGATTCTCCTTGGAGTCCCAGTATTAATGTTCCCTCTGACCTGAAGGAGCATCAGTCTGTCACTGTAACCTGCTCAGCTTTCACTCCCTGTCCACACTCACCTCCTCAACTCACCTGGAATCTCCAACAAGACTCTCTCAGACAAACAGAGAAAAACACAGATGGAACCTTTACAACTAAAATCCAGGAGACCATCACTCTGTCAGACACACATGATGGATACAACATCAGATGTTCTGCCAGATATCCTGTGATTGGAGGAATCAAGACAGCAGAGACAGAAGTGACTCTCAGTGTTTCATGTAAGTGATCCTGTCAGCAGGTCATGGTTCAGCTGTTTGTGATCAATAAAGTTCATGTGTCTCATTTTCCTCAGATGCTCCTAGAAACACCTCAGCATCCATCAGTCCATCAGGTTTGGTGTCAGCAGGTAGCTGGGTGGAGCTGAGCTGCTCCAGCAGAGCCAAACCTCCACCCAGATTCACCTGGTTCAGTATCAGCAAAGATGGAGCCACTAATGTGTCTGTGGAGCAGGTTTACATAATCAACGCTACTGAGGGAGGAGAGTTTCACTGTGTGGCTACAAATCATCTGGGTCAAACCAGATCATCTGTGATCCTAGTTATCAATGAAGGTAATTCACAACTGGTATTAAAAGATACTCAACGGGAAACATTTATTAAATTTCTCTAAAATTCTATGTAACAAATCTCCATATAATTTGTACTTCCTCTTTTATAATCCCAATTTCTTTCCTTGGACTCACGTAGTTTGTCTTTTATTGCAGCAGGGAACGTTTCGTTTTGGACTGCACTACTTGCATCAATCGGTGTCATTTTGCTGATCTGCCTGGTGATCTGTGTTTGGTGAGTGTCATCAATTGATGCGTTTTAGATGATGAACATGTTTAAGTTTTATCATTGTTAGCATTTAGTCATCATCTGTTTCATGCAGAATATATGCTTGATAAAATTTGAGGATTTTATCATTGTGTATTATCACTAAATATAGAGTTTGTGTTAAATAGCAGGGATATGCATTAAATGCTAATTAGAACTTGTCATATTTAATGATGTAAAAATCCCACATTTTTGAGAGAATAGAAGACAATGAAATAATGCAATCAACCCTGAAGTCTTTGCAAAATTCAAGCTTGTTTCTGCATCAGGTGACTCTTCCTTTATAGCAAATAAATTAATATAAGCAAGGTGGATGGTACAGAGAAAAATATTCTTTGTTGATATCTTTACGTGGCATTGTAGAGAGGTGCACATTTTTGTTTGTTAATTTTTTCCCTTTTTTGTGTACAACTGAAACTTGATCTCTGTAAAAGAAAAAAATAGTTGCCCAGACCTTTCTTTGTTTTGGTGATTTTATATATTCATTAATCCTCTAATATTTGCCTCAAATCAGTTTGCGTCTTTTCATTTCTCCTGAGATGTATCATAAAGATGCTCACAGATGTCTAATGTCTTCCAGGTGGTTTAAGTTCAAACATCCATCTGCACAACAGACTCTGGTGAGTAAATGTTCAACTTTTATGTGCAGCACTGTAGTGAGTTGCATCTGTTACGTTAGTGTTTCCATCTGTGTGAAACATAATTGTCATTTTCCCCTCAGACTCATACAGAGATGGAGGTTCAAACTCCAGAGAAGAAGCCAGACGAAGAAATCCACTATGGTGAAGTGAACTTCCTCCCGAGGAGACCTGCAGCCTCCGCCGTCTCAGTGGAGGACAGACAACAGCAGGAGACGGTGTACGCTCCGGTCAAAGTGTCTGCTGATCGTTCAGAGGATCTCTACGCTCAAGTGAAGAAAAACTAGCTTATACATTTGGAGCAAAACAATATGTCTATTTTTTTATATATATATATAAAATGTCAATTTAAAAGACAATCATCTTTGTGCTCCATTTCA
>NW_015117778.1:0-1780 GCF_001443285.1 Poecilia latipinna
TTGAGTACATTTTTGACTGTGTATTTGTACTTTTACTTAAGTACATTTTTTGAGTACTTTCTCCACCACTGCACAACACTGATACACATCAATGATCAAACATAGATGTGTCTGGAACACAATGACTGATTTGTTGGAACTGAAAAGTCAATCAAAAATTTAAGTCTGTTAGATAAAATTCTGTAAGAATTTTGTTTCTTTAAACAGTATTGCTTCTTCTCATCTAAAATATCCAAACCAACAACTTTCTGTATTTTCGTCAGACTGAATGAACTTGTCAACGTCAGGAAATAATCTGTTATGTCAACTGATCTCCCACAAATATCATCTAAAAAAGTGATAATTTCCTCTACAGAATACACATCTTTATTTTGGAGAGACAGATAAACATCTGTTGCAGACGGCATCCCTGCGGGGAAAAACACGACCAGAAACAACCACTATGATTTAAACCGAGCCACCAAAAAATACAAATTTCTTATAACAATTTAAACATTAAAAAGAACAGAAATAGAACAGAATAGAAATAAGAGACAGAAAATGTGAAAGAAACTGTTTTACCTCTCAATCCACTAACCACACGCTCCACCACCAACCCCCAGCATGTAGTACGAAAGAAAGAAAGGAAGAAGGAAATAGACCTAGTCCATAGAAGAGTTTTGCAGAGGTCCTGGTCTTTGCCTGCCTTCTCTATGGAAACATTAGGTTGGAAAGTTAGGGTTAAATGCTTTGCCCAGGGGCACATTGACATGTGGCAGGAGAAAGCTGAAATCACACTCACAACTGAGTTTGATGGCAGAATGACTACTCCACTCACTTCTCTCAGGTTATCACCAAGTGTGTATTGGCCACCAAATATGATTTGGTGGCCAGATCCAGGTGCCATATGGGCTGTGGAAAACAAAGTAAAACATAGTTATAAAATGCAGTATTTAGTTACTAATGTTTCAAAGAACAAACTGAGAGGGCTGCCAGCTGTTAGGGGTGGAAAATATCTCTTAGCTTCTTGTATCTCATTCAGCCTGTTTCTACATCGTACCCCAAGTCAGACAACTTTATAACCCCTTCAATTTATTTGTGTCATGTTGCTGTAGTTGGGTCTGCAACGTCTGCTTTATCAGAGCCATAAAGAATGTTAGTGACAGAAGAACAATTGGTTCAAATTCAGTCAGACAGAAACGAGGAGAGGGCGTATGGAGCTATTATAAAGTTGTGTGTGTAATGAGTCCCCAGCCTCGATCCTCGTCCTTCCATCAGTCACGTTTAAGAGCACAGGGCTCCTGGCAGCTCCAGCAAACCTTCTGGGACTCAGTATAGCTCAGGTTGAAATGACACATCTTGACATCTTAAATTCAGCAAGATTAAACTCACACTGGCAGAGAGGAGTCAGGTCACTCTGCTGCTGCTTTATTCCCCTTTATTCCTACTTCTTTACACCTGTAAAGTTCTCTTAAACTGTCCTCAGAGAGCTGTCTTCCTGTTGTATTTTGGGTCTTGAAAATGGAAATTTCACTGCAACAAAAAAAATCTCACTATTTGATCCTGCTGTTTTTTGTCTTTCCATCCCGGCAGTGAGGATCTAATGAGATGACCATGTACGAAAACTCACACACGAAAGTTCCAACTCTGGCAAGAGCACTGAGTGTGAGTTTGTTTCAGCAGGGACTGTGGGGTTCATGACAGGGGTTATGCATAAAGCACTTTATTAGGGTGTGACATGTTGTTGCACAACACCTCCCCCCCCTTCTCTCTCTCTACTTTCCCTTCTGAGAGGAGGGAG
>NW_015117778.1:7468-14157 GCF_001443285.1 Poecilia latipinna
TTCATGTTCATTTAGAAACAATCTATGCTAATGTTTTAACTCAGGAAGAGTTCAGAAATCAATACATGGTGGAATAACCATGATGTTTTCAATGGGGTTCAGTGCAGTTGATTCTTAATTTCTTTCCAGAAAAACATTATATGCATGTTCCTCATGTCTGTGGTATTTGTTGGTAACAAGTGATGCTGCAGGCCATGCCAGCAGTCCAGCCAGCGAGTTCTGAAGCTCAGGAGCTTCTCAGTGCAACAGCCAGTTCCGTGCTGCACATCATCATTGATGACATGTTCTACCCGGTAACACTGGGTAAAACAGCTACAAGGTGCTCCAGCCTGAATCAGAGGTAAATGTTCCTCATTGTTGTTTTCTGTGTTGGACAATTTTCTCCAAGTTTGGCACAGTCAGTTTTAGGCCCTCAACTAACTTCAGTAAGTATTGTTTCTCCTACGTAAGATCGCTGCAGTTGGATGTATTTAAAGTTTGTGATAGCCTGTTGGCAATCACCGATAAGATGGAGGATCAGGAGGGACAATCAAGGAGAAACAATCTTGTTATCAATGGAATTACTGAGTCGCCAAATGAGACTTGGGCTGAGACATATGAAATATGAGAAACCATATTTAATTGTCATATGTTTTAATTATTAAAATTATTTGTAACCAATCTAATCCTGGTTTATGTTGAACGTTAGTGGCTGTGTTGTTTTCTTTCATGTCATAGATGGATTTGACAATAAAGACAATTGATGTTTTAATGTCTTGAGAGTGCAGTGTCTGTTGGGGCGTTCACTTTTTCTTGGATTTCTAATTGGCTCTGATCCCTCATATTTGGATACATGTTGAATTTTAGTTCTGCAACAGCATTAAATCTGTTTCTGCTGTGCAAGACTGATATGTCTTTGCTAATCAGACTACAAATAATAGCGGAACTTTGCAGAAGGTGAGAAATTGGGAAGTGGAGGGTTAATTATTGTTATCTAAGAAGAATTTTATTGTGAGGATAATCTCAAAGTATTCTCAGATGTCAGATTTTCCTCTTGCTGGCTCCATTTCAGACAATCAAGTTTATTTGTGTAGCACGTTTCAGCAACAATGCAGTTCAAAGAGATTTACATCATAAAATCTCAAAAATATAGTTATAAAAAAAACAACATAATCTACAATTGATAAAACCAGTCACAAACATTTTGATGAGTGCCATCATCAATACAGATCAAATATGTTGGTCAATGTTCATTTTATTTGGCCACTGAAGACAAATATCCTCTGATGCGTTACCAAATGGACAACAACCCATGAAGCAGCATGGCTCATCATGCCTTTAATTTGAAAATCGACACGCAAAATGAAGCAGCCGGTCACGTGGTTTTCAGCAAGCCGACACAAGCCTTGAAGCGGGCTTCATCGGCCACGCCCCCTTTTTACTCGGTACAAGCCTGGAAGCCTGGATTCAGATGGTCCATCACTACCCTCAGTGTTTCCTCAGCTTCCAACACACAGGACAAGAACCACACATCTCGCAATTTAATCTCAGTTCAAAATAAATGTCATTTATCTTATTTCTTAGTCTCCTGTTTGTGTTTTGTATACGAGTCAAAAGACTTGACAATTTGTCATGTTGGGTTCCTATCTGCTTCTGTGTTGCCCTGTGATTGACTGGCGACCTGTCCAGAGTGATTGCACCAGCAAACCTCAAGACCCCACTAGGGATAAGCATGTTTGATAATGGAACGCATGGATGGATAAAAATGTGTTGAATGTAATAAAATGCTTAGTTTGAGATGTTCATGAGCTGTTCAGCCATGTTAACACATTTATACTAATTAAATGTTAATTAAATTCTGTAATTTCATTTGTCTTAGATTGAGCTTAGTTTTTAGCTTACTGAAGCACCTTAGACACTGTTTTAGTACTTGTGTTGTACTGTTCTGTTTTAAGTGAAGAATTTTATGTTTACTAGATTAAGTCACTATTGCCTTTATGGACCGCAGAATTTCAAAACATGAACTTGTAAAACTGTGATGTCTAATCTGATGGGTCCAAACATTTGGGTGTGGCTAACTTTTGTGCTGGTGCACGGTAAGAAAAAAGTTAGGTGCACCTGTTCAACCAGTGCAAAATGTTAATCTTGAGCCCTTAACACAGTAGCTTAGTTCATCAGAACTTTCTACTCACACCTCTAATAGTTTCTGTTATTATACTACTGGTTGACAGTGGATCACACCACATGAAAGCTGGGAAAATTGTAATATTGTGGGGGTCTGTGTTTTTGTGTATTTATTTCTTGTTTTTTTCAGTCCTTGTTTCTCCCTGTTGATTGATCCCAGCTGTGTCTAGTTTTCCTGATTACCCTCCCTGTGCATTTAAACCCACCTGTTGTCTTTGTCTCTGGTTGGGTCCTCGTCTTATGTCAGTTGTTGTTTTACATCTATTGTCGCACGTTGATGCTCTCCAGTCGTACTGATAAGTCCTGGTTTGCTTAGCTCTTGTTTTTCAGTTATCAGTTGCTACTGGTATTTAGCTGTTTGCTAAACTCACTGCCGTGCCGCCTGTTTCTGGACTGTATCGAGCTTCTCATCATTAAATTCATAATTTCTTCACTACCTGGGTCCCTGTGTTTACCCTCACCACCTCTCTAAACCACCACATCATGACAAATATGAATTTATGTGACAATCATTCACCACTCAGGATTCTGTGAATGTGCAAAGAAAAAAGCCAAAAAGCAAAGTATTGCACACCTTACTTTCAAGAGACTGAAAGTAAGCCATATTTTTCAGATTTGTATTTGCACATTTGAAAATTGTCCATTGATCTCATCCACTTGACGCTTGTGCACTAATTTGTGTTGGTCTATCTCACATAATGTAATTAAGTCACAGTGAAGTGTGTGGTTGTGATGGGGAAAAGCGAGAAACATTCCAGCTGTGGGAATACCTTTGAAAACCAGTGCTGATCCCCACTTTGGATTCTTTGTCTTGTCAGTGAGCTGACCCTCTTTTCCCTCCATGAATCAAACTGAATGGAACTCTTTTCTATTTTTCCCTCTGAGCACTCCTCATTTCTGCCCAGCTATATGAAATCATTCTGTTTTCTCATGTGTGTAAGTTGTTTCGGACCTGGAGACAATCTCTGAGACACCTGTTGTCTGTCCCTGTTCTCTGTGTCTTTTGCTTAGATTCTAACTCAACACCTTATGTCTCACCAAATCTTTCTTTCTTTTGCTCTAGCATTTTCATCCCTTTGCTTTTTCTATCTGCGTCCTGATGAGATACTGTGATGTAACCATCTTAGAGAGTGAACTCTTCGTTTTACTACGTGGCCATCACATCAACTCTCACAGGTTCAGCCTAACTCAACCCTAATTCCTTTTTCCTCTGTCTTGTGGGTAGATTGTCGATCCTTATACTGTTGAGTCCATTAAGTGTACATTCTAAATTTATAATTGTTGAATTTCTGGTATTTCTCAAATCCTGCTAAAACTTGCTAAATATGGAAGCATGGAAAATTCTGAGATTAATTTTGGATAATCAAGTTAATTTATATTAATAAATAAAGAGACACACCCACACACACGGGGTGCTGTGGTGGTGCAGGGGTTGAGCACAACCCACATAAGGAGGTCTTAGTCCTCAGTGCAGCTGTTGCAGGTTCGATTCCTGGCCTGGTGACTTTTGATGCATGTCTTCCCCCTTTTCTCTTTACCTACTTTCCTGTCTTAGCATTTTCAAATAAAGGCCATTAGAGCCAAAAAACCTTATATATATATATATATAGATAGATAGGGAGAGAGTTTTTGGATAGATACAGTTGGTTCCCAGGCATCTGTTGTAGCTTTGGGTCAGCATATTAACAGTGTTTGCAAATATTTTTATTTTTGTCACCAAGCTTATTTCTCCTATTTATTCATGAGCAGGTGAAATCTGATGAAGGGTTCCACACCTGAAAACCAGTTTCAGTTTGAACCCCAGATGATTTTAGTGAACCACTTTGGTTCAGTTCATGCCTATAGCTCAGCTCTTAATGGCTGAAAGAGATAAAGTCACTGTAAAGGCCGATGTGTGCTGATGTAAGCAGGGTCTGGGCCAATTGGCAGAACTTTGATGAACATCCTGTCACACATTACCAGATGAAGATGACGTTCAACAGTTGAGCCCTGGGACCTCTTAGATAACCTGATCCATCATCATACAGACACTCAGTGGCACATGCAGAGTACAAAGAGCTTTAGTTTGCAGGCTTTCAGTGGAAGTGCTGCTGTCCTCAAACCCACTCTCTAAACAAAAATGACATGATGTATCAAAGCAAACACTCAGCCAATCAATAGCTTGTCTGGGTTATGCATCATGGGGGTCGGATGCTGTGATCTTGCTCTTCATCACTCTGCAAAGAGACGATGGGACAAAGGCTTCTCTCCCATGAGTTTAACTCCCTCCCTGCTAAAACATGACTGCTCTAATTGATTCATCACTTTGTTTGCATTTGGACTTTGATATATTTGGAGACAATATATCTCCAAATATAATGGATTTATGATCTTTTCTCAAATGAGAATTTGAGAAAAGACCATCAACATTCGCTCTTTTAGATAGATTTTTACCCAGAATGCAAATGGAAAAAACCGTGAGTGAAACGGTGACTGGGAGTGACTAGTATATATTCCATTGAGGGAAAGTTAGTTTCACATCTGCTCAAGAGCCCCCTGGTGGTTGAAGAAAAATCCACATATACACCGGAAAATACAATATATGAAAAAAAAAAAACACTGAATGCTCTCTGGTATGAGGAGGCGGGCCAGATCCGGCATTGTTCAGGGGGCCGGAACAAATGACATGGCGGGCCGGATCCGGCCAGCGGGCCGTAGCTTGGGGACCCCTGCACTAGAGTCACATTCACCCATTTGCACTCAAACAGTGATACGCAGATCAGTTGTCAATTTGAGGGTAAGTCCCTTGCCCAGGGGCACATCAACATGTGGCAGGAGGAAGCTGGAATCGAACTGTCAACCTTCTGATCACAGGACAACTACCCACAGAGCCACAGTCACCCTAAAGACAACAAGTGATCTGTAAAGTTGTGAAGATGCTCGGCTCTAATCTAGAGCAGAGAAGAGAAATGCAACCTCACCAATGCTGGCCCCTGTGACCGCAGTGCAGTCCAGGCCTGAGAGGATGCCCCAGGTCCTAGAGACGGGTCCGTCATGAGTGCTTCATAAACGGGAGCTTTCAGACTCCTTCAGATTATTGAAGTGGTAATCACAGTTTTAACACATTGTTATTTATCTGTTTTGGAGGGCCATCCCATTCAGGCATGTTAAAGATGCTTTTAATAAAAGAAAGCAAACGCTCAAAGAAAAGAAATGACAGTGAAGAGAACGAGAAACACATTGTCAGATATCCATGCATCTCTCCCTGAAAACATTCCTCAAAGTGACATTGAAACAGCTTTCCACCAAGGGTTAACATGTCTGGATGCAGTTAGTACATTTGGTCTCATAGGTCTCATGCTGAGCTGGTCTTGCCACTCCTTTTTTTCTATGCAAACAGAAGAAACTCTTCACTCATTCATTTGAAAAAGGATCCCATTTAGCTGGTGGTTTTTTGACCACTGTAAAATAGGAAAAATGCAAGTAAATTCTGCATTTTTATGTATTTTTAAATCATGAAATGAGAAAATAAATGCTGAATGACTTCAGAAGGTAAGACCAGACATGAAAGGATACTGATAATGTTTGTATCTTCATTTTGTCACAATGAATCGAACTAAACTGAATGATGATTTCAGGTACCTGCACAGGGGGGGGAGGGTGAGTGAAGGGAATTTTCTATTTCTGTGAAATAGAATTTTGTTCTATTTCTATGAACAAAAAAAAAAAACTATTTTGTGAGGGGATCCCTGTCGGCCAAGGGCCATTGGAATTGTCCTAACCTTTCCCCCTTATATGGTGTTGCTGTACGTAGACCACTTCGGTATGAGTCTGTTGGAGAGCTCATGTCCGTCCTAAATGGTATCAGTCTACTTTTGTTTATTTGATGCCTTGGCTCTCTTTCTGTAAACTGAAAATGAATAAGCAGAGTTTGAACTTTTCTGTAGTTCTAAGAGGGATCAGATGAACCCTGCCTGAGCTTTTACCGTGTGTGCAGCTATGGCGGAGTTTTTGTTCTTTTTACAAACTTAACGGGTTACCCGGTTGACCAACCATGACATTTGTTGCGCTCTTCCTGAGTGTTAAACTGTGGGAGCGTTAAACAGAAAGTTTGCCGAAAGAGTAGAATGTAAGCAAACCTTGTTGCTTCACCTTCTCCTCCTCTGGAAGTCTCAGACATACTACCTGAACCTGGGAATGTCCATCCTCTATGGGTAGGCTTTGCTTTCATGTCTTTTTTTAATGTGATTTGTAAAAAAACAAACAAAAAAACAGCTGATATATTCTGCTGTTTTGGTGTGTTATGTGCTTGTGGCCTGTATTTGTGTAGTTTAGGTTGGTGCTGGTTTGTGTGACACGCACATAATGTGCGTAGGAGATGTCGCGGTGTCAGGGTTTTTTGTTTCATATGTTTAGTTTTCTGTCAGGTTTTATTTTCGATCTAGGTCATTCTCCACCTCGTGTGGTTATTTAGCTCATGTGTGTCACCTGTGTCTCCTAATCAGTTATTCCCCTCACCTGTTTCCTGTAGTATTTAGGTTTGAGTC
>NW_015117779.1:0-2431 GCF_001443285.1 Poecilia latipinna
ATGATAGCAATGCGCTTCCGTAGGAAACAATTCATGACTGTAACTGGTTTAAAAGGCTCAAAAATGGCCGCCCCCTCTTGAAAAATGCCCCTCTACTCCAAGAGCGACCCGGTTCGACCCGGTGTTTCCATCCTTTGACCTGAACCAGGTGACGTTTGTCATCTGTTCTAAAGGTTGGAGATGAGAGGAAGACGTCTTGGTTCTGGTTCTGTTCTGGTGACTTTGTATTTTGGCACCTTGGAGATTAATCTCCGTTTGAAGTTGCGCCGCCGACTCTGAGCGGTTCTGATTGGACCCGGACAGCAGCGCTGCAGACGTGCATAGTGGTTGTTCAGATGCGGCGGCCGCTTGTCGGGACCTGCAGCAGGAAGGTGGGCGTGAAACGGGGGCTTCATTCACACGAAGAGCAAATAACTGAGCGGAAAGTTTGGAGACGTGCGAAGACCTGCAGCTCCTGCGCCGAGCCTCTCAGCCCAAACCCCAGGCTGTTGACTGACGCCCAAATAAGGCCGGCGCTTCCTGGTTCTGATGTCACAGCGGCTCAAACCTCATCATGAAACCATGACGACAGTTTCATCAGCTGTTTTCTGGCCAACTCCTGATCAGAATATGATTTACCCAGAGTTCTGTCTGCAGGATCTTTGGCCCTGCGTTCTGTCTGCAGGTCAGAGCGTGTCAGTGGAACCTGAGAGTTCTGGCCGGTTTGAATGAAACTCTGTGATTTACTGATGCGTTTTGTCCCTGCAGGCTGTCCCCTGGTCTCCGGGGACGTCGGTATGTCCCAGCGGGGCCGGAGTGGCATAGTTAAAGCACAAAGCGGAGGATTTAGAGGAGGTGGAGGATTTGGTGTTGAGTTTCTCTGAGCTGTTTGTCTCTTTTCCTCCCACAGGATTCAAGCTGAAGCATTTCCTGCGAGACAGCGAGACGCTGTCCAGCTTCCTGCAGAGGAACGCCTCGCTGACCCGACACGCCGCCCTGCAGATCGCCGAGGCCGACGTCGACCTGGAGCAGGTGAGCCGCCGCAAGCGCTCAGGGTGAGCCCGACTTCGACCAGGAGTCATGTTCTGGTTCTGTCCCAGGTCGTCCTCAGAGGCTGGGGCGTCCACCTGAGGGACATGTGTCCCCGCAGCGGCGGGACGGCCGACATGAAGGACTTTGTCACCATCAGAGACCAGCAGGTGGCGGCGCAGGTACAGGAAATCCTCTGCCAGGCTCCGCCCACCTGGCTGGACCGAGCCGAGCAGAACTTCATGAGCAACCTGGACTTCTTCAAACCCATCCGGGTAAGAGCAGAACCGTTCTGGTTCTGGAGACCGGCCCGGTTCTCAGAGTCAGAACTGGAACCGCACATGCTCCAGAATCAGATCGGTCCTGTGGATAACTCTGGACCAGAACCGGGTCAGACCTCCGGCTGTGGAGAGATCCGGGTTCTAGTTCTGGAGGAGTCGGTCTCTTCTTCCTGGAGAGACCAAAACCTTGAGGTGGTTCTGATCACACACCGGGTCCATTTGATCTGAACCAATGGTTCTGGTTCTGTGCTGCAACCTGAACCCGTCTGGACCTGCAGAACTGGGTCTGTTCTGTGTTCAAGGCGGCTGGGTTCTGTCTGCCAGGCTCCGCCCCCGCTGCTCGGCGCCAGGCGACCCGGTTCAGGTGACTCGGCGTCTCTGGGCTGCGTGGGAGGAGGCGTGCCGCAGCCCGCTCGGCCCGCCTCCCTGCAGGCCCGGTTTCTGTAGCCTGGAGACCCGTTTAGACGCTCCGGCGGTTCTGAAGGAGCGGGGTGTCGGCCGGGCTTTGGACCGCTTTGTTTACACAGAGCTGTTGGCACGGGAAGCTGTTTCCATGGCAACAGAGACATTTCCTCAGGGAGGTGAGCCGAGGACCGGCAGCTGAACAGAACCGCGGCCCGTTTAGGACCAGAACTGGGTCAGCTAGAGGTTCCGAACGAGGACGGGTCCAGAAGAACTCACTTATTAATGAACAGTCAGAATCTGAACCTGGGTCTGATCGTGTGTGTGTGTGTGTGTGCGCAGAGGGACGTCCGGTCGGACCCGGAAGCTGTCCAGACGGTCGCCGTCGCCATCAACAACCTCCTGGTCAGTCTGGGTTCTCTGGCCGTTGAGGTGAGTTCTGATCCGATCCAGCAGAACCAGCGGGTCCAGAGGAACTGTCTCCTGCAGCTGGACTTGTCCCCTCCGTGTCCCTCAGACTAACAAAAACATTTTCATATTTCACATTAGGATGACAGACATTTTCCAAGATGGCCGCTGATTTTGAGTCTTTTAAACAATTATTCCCATAAAATTTTCCGTATTTTATGGCAACATAAATAAATCAGATTTTGAGCAGTGATGTCAGTGACGTCTGACCACTTTCTTCAGTAACAGTAATCTATTCCAATCCAGTAATCAGACTACAGTTACTTATCAAA
>NW_015117779.1:6760-9573 GCF_001443285.1 Poecilia latipinna
AAAGTTACTTTTTCAAGGAGTAATCAGTAATCCGATTAAAGTTACTTTTTCAAAGTAACTATGCCATCACTGGTTTTGAGGATGTAAATAATAGCAGAATTAGGAAGTGAAAACTTTGCTGTTAGCAAGTCTCAGACCAGTCGACACCTGGAAGGAGATGAAGATGAAACATAGAGATTAGCATTAGCTTCCGTTCATTCTTTAATTTGCCTTTTGCTTACTGGTTTACCATTTGCTTCTGTTAATTTTTTATGTGTTTAATGGTTTAGCGTTGGCAGCTAAGATTCTTGTTCAGTGAATTAGCGGTTAGTGAGTCTAACTTTTGTGGTTAGCATAGCTCAGCTGATTTTATTTGAAACATATATTCTCCATTACACAGACTGGCGACCTGTCCAGGGTGTAACCCGCCTCTCGCCCAGAACGTTAGCCGGAGATGGGCTCCAGCACCCCTCCCAACCCACTAAGGGACAAGGGTGTAAAGAAAATGGATGGATGGATTCTCCATTACAACCATGGTGGCCATTTTGAAAAAATGAAAAGGGAAACACAAGATCAAAATAATATAAATGATTTCTATGGTTGAAAAGATGAAGGTTATGATGCGACACCAAACACTAAGATCAGATAAATAATTTTTCATGACGATCAAAATACTGATCATAATTTTCATAAAATCAAAATATGATCAGTAAATATAATTTCTGTGGGTCCAATTATGTGTGATTTGACACCAAAAGTATTAATGACTGGCAAATTTAGTGCAACAATACTTTCCAGACCCTGGCAGCCATCCAGGTTCCATGTTCGGTTCTGTCCGCATGTGAAAGACTTAGCAATCCCTCGGTGGACATACCTGTCCCCGACGTGTCCCTCGGTGGACAGACCTGTCCCCGATGTGTCCCTCGGTGGACAGACCTGTCCCCGACGTGTCCCTCGGTGGACCCGGGGCCGCAGGGTTCGCTCGGCAGCTGGACGGGTCCAGATGAAAGACAACAGCTGAACAAAGACGGGACGTCTCAGCGTGTGTCCCGTCTCTTCAGGGAACAGGACAACAAACACACAGCGTCCGTCCACGTCCTGCTGGGACGGCAGGGGACACGGCGAGGTCACAGGGTTCATTCAGCCAGCTTCATCTGAACCAGAACCAGAACCAGTAGAGGCACACTCCAAAGTATTCTCACCCCTCAACGTCTCCAGACGTCCCAAACATCCCGGCAGTGGAGCAGGACCCTGAAGACGAAGGAACGTGATTCATGGCTCAGCTGTTGATCTGAAAAGTGTGGAGTGCATGTGATTTCAGAACTCCAGCAGAACCTCCTCTGGGGTTTGTCTCCATTTGAACTGGGTTTTATTTTGGGGTGTCTGAGGAATAAAGGTCCAGACAACAATCATAAATTAAAGCCATGAATCCTTCCAGGGTGTGAATACTTTTACCAACAATAGCTCTTCAGCTGCTGACCTTTGACCTTTTAGCTGATACGGATGACTAGAGGAATGTTGTCAGTTCTTTAAAACGTTTGGAGAATAGACCGGGCCTTCTCCAGAACATCCAGGTCAGCTCTACCGGAGACTCACCTGTCACATGAAGTCACGTGACCTGCCTCCTGCTGTTGGTTCTGGAGAGGGTCGGTGTGTTCTCTGGCGCCCCCCTCAGGGGAAGAGGAGCGCTACAGCGACTCATGAGGAGGGAAGGTTCTGCAGATCCTGATGGAAAGACCTGGACCAGGCTACCGGACTGATGTTCTGGTTCTGACACAGTGACCCCTTCACTACAGGTCGGAGGAAATGAACCGCTCAACCAAGAACAACCAATCAAGCCCATGTACTGACTGCTAAATGTGCTAATAAGTTTATCTGCCATGCTAACTAGCCTTAGCATTAATGACAGGCTGCTGTGGTGAGCCAGCTGTAGCATAACAGAGTCAATCATGCACGTACACGAGCATGATTGTCAGCACTAAGACCTGCCTCCTGTCTCGAAGGGTCTTAGTTTTCCAGACTCAAACTGTCACAACGTAATGAGAATTTTAACAAATATGTAAAACATTTTTATAAAAGTTCCAAACTGCAGATTTGATGTCAGGTTTGTGTTTGTGGGAGTTTAACGGCAGCAGAACCAACAAATAAATCCACTGGGCCGCACAGGTTCTCCACTGGTTCTGATAGTTCTGGTTCTGGTGGTTCTGTTTGGTTCTACTGTCAGCCAAATAGAACCTGTGAATGCTCCATGTTCTGACCCGGTCCTGCAGAACCTTCCGTCAGGCGTCTGTCTTGTGTGCAGCTGGCCGGGATGAAGAGCTGGGTGGACCTGCGGAACGAGATCGTGTTCCTGACGCGGAACGCCACGGCGTCACCCAGCGTCCTCTACAAGGCCGTCTCCAGGATCGTGTGCGGCCACCCGGAGGGCGGCGGCCTGCAGATCAAATCCCTCAACTGGTACGAAGACAGCAACTACAAGGCTCTGTTCGGCAACCACAACGGCAGCGAGGACGCCGCCGCCGCGCTCTATGACAACTCCTCCAGTGAGTCCCCACTAACTGGTCTGACTGGTTCTGACTGGTTCTGACTGGTTCTAACTGGGACTGGCTGGTTCTGACTGGTTCTGACTGGTTCTAACTGGTTCTGATTGGTTCTGAGTGGTTCTAACTGGTTCTGACTGGTTCTAACTGGTTCTAACTGGTTCTGACTGGTTCTGACTGGTTCTAACTGGGACTGGCTGGTTCTAACTGGAACTGGCTGGTTCTGACTGGTTCTGACTGGTTCTGACTGGTTCTAACTGGGACTGGCTGGGTCTGACTGGTTCTAACTGGTTC
>NW_015117779.1:13346-14143 GCF_001443285.1 Poecilia latipinna
GGTTCTAACTGGAACTGGCTGGTTCTGACTGGTTCTGACTGGTTCTGACTGGTTCTAACTGGGACTGGCTGGGTCTGACTGGTTCTAACTGGTTCTAACTGGTTCTGATTGGTTCTGAGTGGTTCTAACTGGTTCTGACTGGTTCTAACTGGTTCTAACTGGTTCTGACTGGTTCTGACTGGTTCTAACTGGGACTGGCTGGTTCTAACTGGAACTGGCTGGTTCTGACTGGTTCTGATTGGTTCTAACTGGTTCTAACTGGGACTGGCTGGTTCTGATTGGTTCTAACTGGAACTGCCTGGTTCTAACTGGGTCTGACTGGTTCTAACTGGGACTGGCTGGGTCTGACTGGTTCTAACTGGTTCTAACTGGTTCTGATTGGTTCTGAGTGGTTCTAACTGGTTCTGACTGGTTCTAACTGGTTCTAACTGGTTCTGACTGGTTCTGACTGGTTCTAACTGGGACTGGCTGGTTCTAACTGGATCTGTCTGGTTCTAACTGGAACTGGCTGGTTCTGATTGGTTCTAACTGGGACTGGCTGGTTCTGATTGGTTCTAACTGGAACTGCCTGGTTCTAACTGGTTCTAACTGGGTCTGTCTGGTTCTAACTGGTTCTGATTGGTTCTAACTGGGTCTGACTGGTTCTGACTGTTTCTAACTGGGACTGCCTGGTTCTAAGTGGTTCTGACTGGTTCTGAGTGGTTCTAACTGGGTCTGACTGGTTCTAACTGGAACTGACTGGTTCTGACTGGTTCTGATTGGTTCTAACTGGGTTGGACTGGTTCTGACTGGGTCTG
>NW_015117780.1:0-1302 GCF_001443285.1 Poecilia latipinna
AACTGACTGAAGCCCTGTTCACAGTCTTCTGACCAGTGGGCGCCCAACTGCTGTTGTCGCTGACGACCTGGTGTCTTCTGCATCTCGGCAACCAGTCGATAGAGTGGTGCTGCCAATTTAGCAAATCCTTCAACGAATCGTCTGTAATAGCAGGCAAACCCCAGGAAGGATCTCAACTGTGAAACTGTGGTGGGATGAGGCCAGTCCTTTACAGCAGAGATTTTATCTGGGTCTGTGGACACCCCATGGCTGGAAATAACATGACCAAGGTATTTGACCTCCTTTTTAAAGAAAGCACATTTATCGAGCTTCACTTTTAACCCTTCCTGTTTCAAACGGCCCAGCACAGTTTCCAAACGATGCAGATGTTCGTCGACTGAGGAAGAGAAAATCACAACATCATCCAAATATAACAACAGGGACTGACAATGTTGAGACCCAAACATTCGCTCCATTAATCGTTGGAATGTACTAGGGGCATTGCACAGGCCAAATGGCATTCTGTTAAATTCAAACAAACCAAAGGGTGTACAGAAAGCAGTCTTCATCCTATCAGGTTCAGCCACTGGCACTTGATTATATCCACTTGCTAGGTCAAGCGTGGAAAACCATACAGCCCCAGACAGAGCATCCAAGGACTCCTCTATTCTAGGTAGAGGGAAGGCATCACGGCAAGTCTTACTGTTGAGTTGTCTATAATCAATACACAGGCGTATACTCCCATCCTTCTTCTTAACAATTACAACTGGGGAGGCATAGGGGCTACTGCTGTCACGAATTACCTGGCTATCCAACAGCTGCCGAATGTGGGTCTTTACAGCCTCATATTCTGAGGGAGGAATCCTCCTGAACCTCTGACGTACT
This sequence comes from Poecilia latipinna, assembly GCF_001443285.1. Lineage (NCBI taxonomy): Eukaryota > Metazoa > Chordata > Actinopteri > Cyprinodontiformes > Poeciliidae > Poecilia > Poecilia latipinna. The sequence goes on from NW_015117780.1 coordinate 865, forward strand.
GGAGCATCATCTAGCAAAGGTATTTCATGGGTTATCAAATCTGTACAACCCAAATCACCCTCATGAGCAGAGAACACATCCACATATTTCCTTAACAAAGACCTAACTTTCCCTTGTTCTGTACAAGTCAAAGCTGACAAATCCAATGCTGATAATGGGTCTGACAAAGGTGCAACAGAACTGAGCTGGGAAGAAATGGTGGCTTGCACTGGGCCAACCACTTCTGTAACACCTCCTGGGAGACTGACAATGTTAGTAGGGCCTAAAGTCCCTATTGGAGTACGTGGATAAAGAACCACATCCACCTGACCTACATTAACAATAGGGATGTGAGTAACCCCCCTAACCACCGTCACCAGTGCTGGGGACACCAACACCCCTGCTGGGAGGCAACTTTTATTAATAAGTGGTTCAAAGAGCCCAGATTCCATAGAGTCA
>NW_015117780.1:6861-7985 GCF_001443285.1 Poecilia latipinna
AGAACAGAGGGGTGTTGTCTAATTTTCTGGGCCAGCGGTTCAAGGGAGAGGGCAAAAAGCAATGGGGACAGGGGGCAGCCCTGGCGTGTGCCCCTTAGTATGGGGAATAGAGAAGAACAAGTATTACCAGTATACACCATCGCAGATGGGTTAGCATAAAGAACCTTTACCAATTGGATGAATTGTGGACCTAGTTTAAAATTGTCCAAGGTGGCCCAGAGATAAGGCCACTCCAGTCTGTCAAAGGTTTTTTCGGCATCGAGAGACAAGACAGATCATGGGAAATCAGTTCTGTTTGCTGTGTAAGTAATGTGTAGCAAGCACCGTAGATTGTCAGATGCAAATCTTCCTTTTATAAATCCAGCCTGATCATTATGTATCAGTATAAAATGTATGTATCAGTATGAAATAGCTTTCAAGTCGCATTGCAAGTACTTACGCATTGAGTTTGACATCCCCATTTAAGAAGGACAAGAGTCTGTAGTTACTGCATTGTGCTGGGTCTTTATTAGGCTTGTGAAGCAATGTGATTATTGCGGTATTGATACTTGGATTAAATGAACCTTTATCAACTGCCTCATTAATCATGTCCAACAATGGTGGGCCGAGTATATCCCAGAAGGCAAGGTACAACTCTGGTGGAACCCCGTCCCAACCTGGGGATTTACCTTTCTTCATAGAGCCAAGGGCTTTTTCCAACTCTTGTAACATAATGGAGGCACTAAGTTTTTCTGAATCCTCATCAGCAAGAGTAGGGAGCTGGAGATTCCTAAAAAACTGCTCGCATTTTTCAGCATTCAGAACTACTTCAGAGGAGTAAAGGGAAGAGTAATAATTTTTAAATGCCGAGTTAATTTCGCAGGGTTCAGTTAGGGTACCGGTCGGCGATTGAATGGCCATAATGCTGGAGTATTTCTCATTCTGTTTCAGTCTTAAGGCTAGTAAATGGCTCGGTCTAGAGCCATTAAAATAATAATTCCTTCTGGTTTTATGAATCAGAAATTCAGCTCTTTGTCTTAACAATGAATTTAATTCTGTTCTAGTCACTGATATTTTCCCCAATAGTTCATCATTCTGTTTATCCTGTCTTTCTAATTCGAGTTGATTAAGAGTTTCCTCCAGCT
>NW_015117780.1:12885-14138 GCF_001443285.1 Poecilia latipinna
TTCAGCTGGACCACCTTGCTCCACTGTCGAAACAGCTCAAGGACCTTTGGGGAGAGACTGGCCCTCTCTGCTTTATCTGGACGTCTCTGTGCCCTCCATGACTTTAGAAAAGCACTTATAGTAGGATCAGCTTCTTGGAGTGCAATGATGTCCTCAGGGGCATGAGCAGGGAACACAGACACTGCAGCTTGGAGCACATGTTGGGTTACATCTAGACAGCTCGGCTGCTTCATCAAAGGAACCAAGGTCCCAGGCAGAGGAATGTCAGCCTCCGTTACAGTTGGTGGCTTCCTTGAAAGGGCATCCGCATTCACATTTGACCGGCCTGATCTATAACGGATAGAAAAGTTAAAATCTGCCAACTGTGCTGCCCAACGCTGTTCAGTTGCCCCCAATTTAGCTGTATTTAAATGGCTGAGGGGATTATTATCAGTCCATACAATACATTGCTGACCCAGCAAATAGTCTCTAAATTTCTCCGTCATAGCCCACTTTAGTGCAAGGAACTCTAACTTCATGGAACTATAGTTGGACATGTTCCTTTCGGTTGGTCTGAGTCCTCGGCTAGCGAAGGCAATGGGGCGGATCTTTCCTTCTTGCTCCTGAGAGAGCACTGCCCCTAGGCCGCTGCAACTGGCATCTATTTCAAGGATAAATGGCAAAGAAAAATTTGCATATGCCAAAACAGGCGCATCAATCAACCTGATTTTCAACTGACTGAAGCCCTGTTCACAGTCTTCTGACCAGTGGGCGCCCAACTGCTGTTGTCGCTGACGACCTGGTGTCTTCTGCATCTCGGCAACCAGTCGATGAAGTGGTGCTGCCAATTTGGCAAATCCTTCAACAAATCGTCTGTAATAGCTGGCGAACCCCAAGAAGGATCTCAGCTGTGAAACTGTGGTGGGACGAGGCCAGTCCTTTACAGCAGAGATTTTATCTGGGTCTGTGGACACCCCATGGCTGGAAATAACATGACCAAGGTATTTGACCTCCTTTTTAAAGAAAGCACATTTATCGAGCTTCACTTTTAATCCCTCCCGTTTCAAACGGTCTAGCACAGCTTCCAAACGTTGCAGATGTTCATCGACTGAAGAAGAGAAAACCACAACATCATCCAAATATAACAACAAAGACTGACAATGTTGGGACCCAAACATTCGCTCCATTAATCGCTGAAATGTACTAGGGGCATTGCACAGACCAAATGGCATTCTATTAAATTCAAACAAACCAAACGGTGTACAGAAAGCAGT
>NW_015117781.1:0-9088 GCF_001443285.1 Poecilia latipinna
ATGCATTTTAATTCATTGTTGAAATTTGTGATGTTTTTTTTAAACCGGTAAAATGAGTTTGATGATAGAATTGGTTTGTTTTATTAGTTGGACAAGAGAAGAATCCAACATTTTTACATAAATGAGGGAAAAGTTCTGGAAAACGTTTTGGTGAAATAAATTTAGGACAATATTACCAGAAAATTCCAGAAAAAGGAGCAGAAGAAGTGACGGATCTTCTTCATGGAGTCTGTGGTTCAGTGAGACTAATCCTGATATGATTAGATATTTGTTTATGTGTGATTTTATAAATATTTTCTGTGGTTGAATAATTTTCTGGATATTGGTCAGCCGACGCATCCTGCTGCTGTAACTCTAAACCTTCAGAATCTTTAACAGGAACATTTTGGACCTGCTCCTGTTTTTATGGCGGATTCATTGATTAATGCCTCAGGGTCAGGCACAGCGACCTTTGACCCAGATTTGGGTTGGGGTTAGCTTTAGCTCACACCTGGAGGAAACACCTGAATGATGCTGACTGGGCAGTTCCAGTGAAGCTCTGTGTGTCTGCTGCCACCTGCTGGCCATCTGCAGCTGTTATATTCTCTGTCCAATCAGGAGGAGGCTTTGGAGCGGAGCTTTCAGCCATTGGTGGACAGCGCCTCCTCCCTCTGCACTAACAAGGAGGAAGAGGATGCGGATGAATACGTTAGAGGAGAAGAGACGAGGTAGGCCATGCCCTGTCAGGGTCAAAGGTCGGTTCTGACTCCTGGACCCAGCAGTCTGGGGTAATGAACCCGGCTGTACCAAGGAGAACCCATTTCTGGTACCAGTCTCTCCTCCAGAACCTTCAGAAGCTCTCAGGTTTTCCTGGTTTCCTCTGGACTCCGCCCACCTGAGGCAGGCTGAGTTCTGGAGCTTCAGATTCCAGAATGGACCCAGTAGAACCTGAGATGGTTCTTCTGAAGGTTCTGGCCTGGTTCAGCTGCAGGGGAGAGATGACCTGGTTCACTTGTGGGTTTCCCTGGTAACAGCTGACTCCTGTCCTCCAGGTTCTCCTTCAACCCTGAAGGAGGAGACGAGACGCTCCTCGGCCAATCAGACGCCAGCAGGGGGCGGAGCCTGATCCAACAGGTAGGAAGCACAGGTAGATGCCTGGAGCTGCTTCTGAACCAGAACCAGAACCAGGTCCATCTCTACTGAAACACTAAAATACTTAAGTATTTTTAGTAACTACACTAAAAGATTTGAGTTCTGGTTCTGGTTCTGATCCAGATGAGGGAGGAGAACTCGGCGCTGAGGCGGAGCGTCAGGGAGCTGCAGAGGAGAGCTGAGCTCCATCAGTCCAGGTGAGTGGCAACCGACAAATCACAGTGCGGCATGGCGACCTGTTTACCCAGCGTGCCTTGCTGCAGGGCGAGGCGGCTCTCTGAGGAGCTGCAGCAGAGGAGGCGCCAGGAGGAGCAGGAGGCGCAGGACTTGGAGAGCATGGTGCAGTCAGTGGAGCAGAACCTGCAGCTGATGAAGGTAAGGAGGAGGAGGAGGAAGATTGGCTCACACCTGGACTGACGGGTGTGTGTGTGTGTGTGTTACAGAGGCGAGCAGTGAAGGCTGAGAGCAGTGTTTCCAGACTGAAGGCGGAGCTTCAGCAGCTTCAGGTAAACCTGGATCCAGGTGTGTGTTGGTCCTTACCAACACACCACAGACACACTATACACACACAAGCTCTAGACAGGAAGCCCAACATGGAGCCTCTAACTCAGGGGTGGGCAATCCTGGTCCTGGAGGGCCGGAGTCCTGCAGCTCTTAATGTCTCCCTGGTCCAACACACTTGGATCCAACAGCTGAATCACCTCCTCAGTGCAGCCAGGTTCTCCAGAGTTCTGATAACGACCTCATTTTTGACTCAGGTGTGTTGAAGTTGAGATGGATCTAAAAGTTGCAGGAGACCCTCCAAGCCTGGAGCTGCCCAGCCATGCTCTAGGTCAGGGGTCCCCAAAGTGGGTCCTGGAGGCATCCTGCATGTTTTATGCTCTCCCTGGTTTAACGCACCTGGATCAAATGATGGATCATTAGAGGCCTAAGAGGAACATTGACCTGCTGAAAAGGTCGTTACTACCAGGGAGAGAATCAAACGTGCAGGATGCCGGGCCTCCAGGACCCACTTTGGGCCCCCCTGCTGTAGAGGGTTGAGGAACACCTGGGGGCTCATCCAGGATCTTTCTGTTCAACTAGGAACAGTTCCTCCAGAAAAACAGCTGAAGAGTTCCTCACTGATCCCACTGGGCCAAAGATACTGACCCATTCAGGTTCAACCAGCAGAACCTGGACAGAACTGCCTGATATGGCCTGACAGCAGTGTGTGCGTGTGTGTGTGCGTGTGTGTGTGTGTGTGTATGTGTGTTTAGGTGGAGGTAGACACTCTGCGATCAGAAAACAACCGTCTGAAGGCTGCTGAATCTGAGGTCGTCATGACGATGAGACAAAACGCTCAGGTGGCGGCTGAGTACTTGAGCAAGTCAGTAAGCCACGCCCACTCCTCCATAAGGTCAGTATCCGCAGGAACTGAGTGGGCGGAGCCAGCAGGGCTAAATTTGAGACGTGTTTAATCAAAACAATCCATGTGATTGTAAATGCTAATGCTACCATTATCATTGGCAACGTCCGCCACACTTAAAGTGCACTGAGCATGTGCACCATGTTGAGGTTGGGGCTCGTAAAAAATCATTATAATTGATCATAACACTTCCTGGTCCCAGATGACATAAAGTGACGTTCGTGCCACTCTGAGCTGCTTCTCTAGCTCCCCCTCTGGAAACTTCTGGTGTGACAAGTCCAAGTTCCAGATGCTCTCAGCCTCTCCAGATGTTCAGGTCCCAGAGGCCGGAGCTGAGGCGCCATTGGCTGCTTCAGGTCATGTGACCACAGCAGCTCAGTGGTTTTCATGAGTTCACTCTCTAATGCAGTTTCTCCACCTTCCACCAGTTGGAGCCGAGTTCTCACTGACCTTTCACCTTTGTGTGTGTGCAGGCAGCTGCTGGAGGAAGCAGAAACTCTCCGTTTGGTCTCTCAGCTCCTCCAGTCCATCGATAAGATCTCCAGTGTTCAGCCTGAGGGTGCAGTTGCCATGGAAACTGTGGAGTCAGCACCCTGAGGTTTTATTTTAAGAGAGGAAAGATGGAGGAGGTTCAGCTTCAGATCTCTCCTCCTGGACTCCAAGTTTTTACTGTTATTGCTTTGATTTCTGTGAGATGATGATGATGATGATGGTGGTGGTGATGAAGATCTGGAGGTTTCAGCACTGAGCTCTCCTCCTCCAGGTTCTGAGTAAAATGACCAGATATGAGAAAATGATTCATTTATTTTATTTTCCGTTACAAAGGTTTGGTTTGAACTCTGACCTCTGCTAAAGTTTTGACCTTGACTTTGATGTAAACCTGCAGGATCAATAACTGTTCCTTCTGATCTCTTTTAATAAATAAAAACCTGATCGAATCTCTGTAAACTGGAGAGACGCTGCTTTGTTCCAGAAAGTAAAATCTAGACCCGACCTACTAGGAACTGATCCTCACCCAATCAGGACGCTCCGTGTCCTGAGCCAATCAGGACGCTCCGTGTCCTCAGCACAAACATATTGGAAAATAAAAGCCTGTGTTGTCCATGTTGGTGAAACACGGCGCTGCCCTCAACAAGAACAAACAGGATCTGGACCAGGTTGGAGAACTGGTTCATCAGATTAACCTGGTTTAGATTAAACCAGTTCAGATTAAACTGATCTGTGTCATGTTGAGGTTAATTTGACGAACCCACATGCGCAGAACGCACTCAGGAGAACCGGTAAGGATTAAGTCGATTTATTGAATACAGTGAGAACAGATATATTTATATACACTAGATGGTCTGGAACTGGTGCTCGTCCTCGGTGGTTCAGGTTCTTTGTTGAGGATTACGTCTGAGCTCGGGAAGGAGTACCGCAGGGATCCGAGGCTGCAGGCTGGACAGAGGGCCGGAGCTTCTCGAGAGGGCGGACAGGTGAGTTGGAGGGAGACGTCAGAATAGGAGCCGGGAGGGAGCCGCTAGACCGGGGAGCTGCCGAGGTTCAATGAACTCAGGATTTCACGGAAGATGACCTAGGAGAGTCAGCACAGAAGGAGATCACTTAGGAGAACAGGTTGGTCGGAGGTGAGCTATCTATGATTTACCATCACAGGCTAACACTCTGGCACCGGAGTGTCGGCGGCTCCGTCCTGATAAACCCCTCCAAATGATGGTAAGTGGCAGCAGGTGTGCAGCTCCAGGTTCACGCCCACCAGAAGGGCCCAGGATGCCCCCTGGTGGAGAAACTAGAGACCCCCAACCAGCCTTCCCCAGATCCTAACAATCTGTAACTGATCTATAACTGATCTATATCAGATCTGTAGCAGATCTATGTGGTGCCAGATTTATTTGGCCCTGAAGCAGAACGATGTCCATCCCATCAAACATCTCCTGCCATGTCTCCGTGATATTAAAGGCTTTGAACTTTTTAAATTTTAATGAAAACAAAACAGAGGTGATGGTGTTTGGACCCAGTGGCTCCTGTGAGTCCTCCTCTGTGGACCTGGGACCCTTGGAGGTATATTTTAAACCTGTTATTACAGATCTTGGTTTTAAGGTGGACAGTGATTTCAAATTGGACAGCCAAATCAGAGCCGTGGGTAAGTCCAGTTTTTATCATTTAAGGCCATTGGCATCAGTGAAATCTTTTCTTTCCAGGCAGCATTTTGAAACACTGATCCACGCTTTTATTTTGACTCGATTGGATTACTGTAACTCACTTTATCTGGGAGTCAGTCAGTCGCTGCTCTCACGTCTGCAGCTGGATCAGAATGCTGCTGCATGACTTTTGACAGGAACTCGAAAGAGAGAGCAAGTGACCCCTGTCCTGGCCTCACTACACTGGCTGCCTGTATATTTTAGGATTCATTTTAAAATTCTTATGTTTGTTTTTAAATCGCTGCATAATTTTGCCCCCGCTTTCCTCTCTGAGCTTCTTCACCCCCACATACCCCATCGGTCTCTCAGGGCAGATCAGCTGCTCCTGGAGGAACCGAGGTCCAGCAGGAAGCTCAGAGGGGACAGGGCCTAACCCTGGCATCACTGCATGTCTGCTTGTTTTAGATCTGGATCATAGAAACCTGGATTTGTTTTTAGATTCTCTTTAAATCCATTTCCTGTTGAAAACAGAACATCGGTCCACTTTGACCCATTTAGCAGAATCCAGAAAGTTCTGGACCCCAGAGAGGGAAACAGAAAGGATGCCAGAGCGCCACATGACCCTGAGGTCGCATGACCCTGAGGTTCTGACCCGAAAGAGAAGTGAATCTGCTGAAAACAGGAATTTCCTGCTGAGCTCCGGTTAAAGATGGGCCAGTAGGACCAGAACTCTTGGGAAGGTTCTGACTGGTTCCAGTCTGCATTACTGGACCCAGAACATTTAATTCCTGTAAAGTGTTCAGTCCAAACAAGCCGGCACCCAGTCAGACAGAACAACCCAAAAGAACCGAACCAGAACCATTAACCTGTGATGGAGGTTCTGCCTGGATTTGTTTGTCCATGTTTGACTTTTGGGTCCAGGTTCTTGACGGCGATCTGATTCACCTGAAGAAACTGGTTATTAATCATTTAATTCACAGTAAATTATTAATTAGTTATTAATCAGTTATGAATCAGTTATGAATCAGTTCATGAGCCAAACATCGCTGAGTCTGTAGGTTCCCAGCAGGTCTGAGTCAGACTGCGGCTCTGGCTGGCGTTCCTGGGGGCCCGGCGTTCCTCGGGGCCCGGCGTTCCTCGGGGTCGGGGTTAATGTTGCTTCCCAACTGTGTGTCTGAGGCTCTAGCCGTCGCTGTACTCCAGAGCTCCTCAGGGTTCTGGGAACCTGTGAGGTTCCACAAACCTGTGGGCATAAAAATGCTTCATCAGCATTAAAACTGTCTAGTTTGGATCTTCCAGAAGCCAAGAAGAGGAATTGGGGATTTCCTGAAAACATTTAGCCTGCCGTCAGCAGGTTTCCTTTGGCTCTGCTCCGAGGATTTAAACCCAGATGGATGAGCTGGAGGCATCAGAGCTCTGGAGACACGTAAGTGACTTTAACTGTTCTGTCAGTTTGATGTGATGAACTTAGAACCAAACTGGTTCACATTTAATCTGATTTTCTATGATATGAGTTTATAACCTGGAAATGATTTTTTTTTTGGTTCTGAGTTTCATCCAGATTCAAACCGTCTGGTTTTCCTTCCACAGCGTTAGGACAGTGTAGAAGTGCTACACTGTCTTTGTGGAGCAGACGTTGGTTTCCTGTAGCGATGATTGAATCTGTCGGATGTTTCCTGTTTCTCATTCTGGGTTTCTCTTGATGCAGCAGCTGAAGATGCCACAGCACATCACCGACATCGACATTTCTGTGAACCATGCCGAGGAGAAACAGCTACGGAAACTTGGCTTCACTCAGATCCATGTGGACCTGAACTCCGACACTGGAGGAAACCCAGTATACCTCTGGTACAAAACCAGTGACTGTCCCGCCATCACCAGGATCCAGTTCTCCTTCACCGATGAGATGAGAGAAGGTCTGGTCACCGAAGGGTACCACAAGGTGGACAAAAACCTCAACAACGGAAACAGCGGCAGCGCCATCTACCTGTGGTTCTTCAAAGGCTGCACTGATTACGACGTCCCGGTGGTGGAACTGGACGTCTCCACCGATGCCCAGAGCGACGCCATGAAGGTCCAGCCGCTGTGGGAGCGGTCAGCCTGCGACCTGAACCGCCGGGCCGGAGGGAAGTGGATCTACCTGTGGATGAAGAGGGAGAGGCAGACCTACATCAGCGACATCACAGCCACCACCGACACATCTCTGGACTCCAGCCTGTTCCGCCAAGGCTACACCCGAATGGACGAACACACCAACAGAGACGCAGGCGGGACTTTCGTCTTCCTCTGGTACCGGCGGACCACTGACAGCCAGAAGGCCATCAGAGACCTGCAGGTCTCCACTGACGGGGAGTCTGAGGAGAGTTTCCAGAACCAGAACTACCAGCAGGTGGAGCTGGACCTGAACCAGGGAACCAAAGGAAGCCCGGTGTACCTGTGGTTCAAGACCGAGGAGTGCAGCAAAGCGCCCATCAAGATGGTGTCCCTGCTCCTTGACACCAACGCTGTGGAGCCCTACATGAATGCTGGCGTAGAGGTCATCGAGAAAAACCTCAACAATGCTGGCTGCAAAGAGTTCCTGTGCTTTAACTAGGCTGCAGTGTTTCTGAGCATGCTCAGTGGGAGAAATGATCCCATCAATCTGATCATATCTGTTATCATCTCTGAATCTTAATAAAGCATCTGATCATGTCTGCTGCTAGTTTCATCATTTTATAACAGCAGAACCCTCAGCTGCAGGTCAAAGGTCAGCTGCAGCCCTGCTGTGGCTGAGCAGATGCGTTCCTCCTGCCCACCACCAGGGGGCGTGTCTGAGTGGTTTTGTAGCAAATTGGGTGATGAAAAGCCATTTTAAACCAATAGAAAAATGTAAGTGCTGCTGCACCGTTTGACCTAAAGAGGGCAGCACTGAGACGGTTTTAGGCAAAATAAAGCATAATTTAATTAATTTATATTAAAATGTCAAAATTCAAAAAGAAACAAAACCGCAGAATCATCAATGATGCAGACAGCTTATAAACAGACACTGACAACATAAACAATTTCCATTGAAAACTAAATTATTGACTAATCATCTCAACATGGAAAGCTTTTTAGCTTAGACTTTGTTCTCCTGCCATCAGACTGAGCAACGCCTTGCTTTAGCCATCAGGCTTTAGCCATCAGACTGAGCAACGCCTTGCTTTAGCCATCAGACTGAGCAACGCCTTGCTTTAGCCATCAGGCTTTAGCCATCAGACTGAGCAACGCCTTGCTTTAGCCATCAGACTGAGCAACGCCTTGCTTTAGCCATCAGGCTTTAGCCATCAGACTGAGCAACGCCTTGCTTTAGCCATCAGACTGAGCAACGCCTTGCTTTAGCCATCAGACTGAGCAACGCGTTGCTTTAGCCGCTCGGCGCTCCAGAGTTTCAGGAAGTGTTGATCGTTCATGCAGTTTCTCTTACATTCTGAACTGAACTGGTTTAAGTCCTTTTGAATGGAGCCTCCAGCCAGTTGGAGCGGCTTCGTCCTCCATTGCTGTTAGCGGATGTCACCTGTGCGTCAGATTCACAGGCGTACCAGAAACACAACACAAAGTTCTGGCTCCTGACTTTAGTTTGTAAAAGCAGAAACTGTGTTAATATTTTTTTAAATCTATGGAACTGATTCGTAATCGATCATGTTCAGCCCTATTTTGATGAAATAAACTGAGTTGAATTTTCCAGGACAAGATGACCCGGTTCTGTCTGAATTCAGTTCATTTACTCATCTGAATACCCAATAGGACGAAACACATTAACAATAAAAATCAGACCACAGGTTGTTATTTCATTCCTTTGGCTGAAACATGATAAACTGCCTCGTTCTGCCTTAAATCACAGATGTCAAACTCCTCCTGCAGGACAGTGGAGGACTGGAGTCTGACATCCTGCCTTAAATCAAACTGGCTGCATTACTTTGATAGATTTAAGCTTTTTTTGTTAAGGTAGCAAATATCTAATTATATTTCTCTGTGTGACTCTTATGTTAATGAGAAGAGTTTGAATGGGAGCAGCTGAGCTACAACTAGCCGACAGCTCAGTGTGTGGGAGCTGAGACAGAGAAACAGAAATGTCTGCTTTTATTTCTTACCATCTTCAACATAGAGCCTCTAAAAACACACACTCACAAATCTGGATATTTTTCTATAAAAACTCTGGTGCTTTGAGTGTTAAGTTGAAGTTATGATTCTCCCCAGATCCTCATTATTTCTACAGATTCTCAGCCAGGACACAGAACCAAAAAAGATTTAAACATAAAGCAACTTAGCAAGTTATAATTTAAATAACAGATAACTTGTATTGAGAGCCAGTACAATAAATCAATATTTATGAGGAATTTTATCAAGTGGAGTTACTCATTAAAACTTTTTTATGTATAGCCTTAAATTTTCA
>NW_015117781.1:12819-14119 GCF_001443285.1 Poecilia latipinna
CTGTTTGTGATGAGAAATCTGAGGATTTAAACTCAAACATGGAGCAACATGAATAAAACTGGTCCATAAAACGGTCAGAGCTGATGAACACTGCAGACATGAATATGTCAGAGGGAGAAACATTAACGAATATAAAAGTTTAGCTTTGCGTGGTTTTGTGACGTTGGACCAACTTATTCTTTTGTTTTTTTGTTTTGGGATCCAGCAGTTTGTTTTTCACTAATTTCTGTCATATTTACTTATTTAGCACTTTAAAAACCAGGTTTAAGACGGCTTTAATAAAAATTACAATAGAATAATTTGATGACAAGACAGAGAGAAATGTAATGAGTAATAATAAGTAAATAAAATAAAAATAAAACATCACAAAAGAAAAGTTACAGTAGCAGACCTCAATTAAATGCCAACAAATAAAAATAAGTTATAAAATGATCCAGACTGTGAGCAGACTGATCCAGAGAAAAAACCTGACCCAGGTGAATAAAAAGTATATTTTAATACATTTCAAACATACTTAAATTTCTGAAAGTACACTTTAAGTATCCTAGGTATTAAGTGTACTACCTATAAGTATATCTGAAGTATACAAACAATACACTTGTACCAATTTCGAAATTAGTACTTTAAACACACTTAAACATAAATGTACCAAAATACACTTTTAATATAGTAAATAAAAGTCTACTTTAAGTGTACAAAATATGAATGAATATGTATGAACTTTTAAGTGCCATAATAATCTTTTACTATTTATTAAAATTACATACAATAAAAAAAGGATAATCATGATGTAATTTTTAAGAAAGTGCCCAATCAATTTTCAGATGTGTGATATAAAACCTTATAATCAACGGCATTAGCTCCAGTTCATACTCCAGACCAGATGGTGGCGGTATTGCACACTTTCATTTATTTAAAAAACGCCACAAAGAGAAGAAACAACTTGAACGCAGGGAAGATAACAGACGCTGTTCAAATTCGCCATTTTTACTCGCATAATATTGCCTTCAAAGCAGAGAGGGCCTTGACAGTAGTTACTAATTTTGGTAAATTCAAGCTGGTGACATCCTAGACCTAGTTAGACGACAACACAACGGGACAACAACCGATGGAAATGAAATGTGTGTCACAAAAGGAGCCCGGAGGGACGAAGGATGCTAACGTGTTGGTAGCTGGTGGTAAGTTTGCTTATTAATTATCTTCATTTAGTTATAAACAGTGCAGTAAAGATATATAACTTACGTTGGTTTCTTAAATTTATCAATTTTATTGTGACTTGCATGATTATTACTATAGTAAT
>NW_015117782.1:0-14113 GCF_001443285.1 Poecilia latipinna
GAAGCATTTAACTGCCTGCTTGGAAATAAATTCAGAAGCAGTATCTCATTTAAAGGAGAGTTTTTATTTAGAGTAAAAAGTTTCTCATAACAAGAAAATGTTTTCATTACAACAAGATAGAAAATTTGTTAAAATTAAATGTCTAAAACAACATCTAAAAATCCCTAGTGTTGTTTAACTGTTGCAAACTTTTCTGTTTAAAATAGCAGATATTTTGTATTAATTTACGCAAAGATTTTTTCAAAAGCATTTTTTATTGGGTATTCAAAAAAAAATTACATTTTTACAACAGCTAAATGAAAACTGCCCATGTTCAGCTGAAAACATAAATAGCACTCCAAACAATGTAGTGCGCATTCCGGGCCTATAGGTGGCATGTGACCTGTCTGATCCAGAGGTGTGTAATCTTAACCCTTTGCTTGTACAGAGGTGCATATATGATCTATATTTCTTCACTGACAGTCGGTGAAGAAATATACAGTCAGTAATGTCAGTGAGCAATGAGCAGAGATTGCCTGAACATGGCAAATAATCTGAAGCGGCGCAGCATGAGTGCAGAAGTGTGAAAAGATGTGACTGATGTCATGTTTTCCAAATGTTTTCTTGCATTGCATATCTAGAAAGTTTGACTCTGGAGCCAGTTAATGAAAATTTGTGTTTTTATTCAGCCAAATACAATGTTGCCATGTGAACGAGAAGAGAAGGCAACACAAAGCCAAGCCTTAAATTCAGTATTTGACAGGGCTATCTTTAAAATGACTGACATGGGTCAGACATTCTCACTATTTTCCAAAAACAGTAATTGAATGGAATTTTGTCCCATTCCTCCTAAACTCCTCATAGATGCACATAGCTATGTCTTGTTCTCTTTCAGTAGATCAATACATGAACCAGAATGTGTTTACCAGAATCAATGGCAGCAATCAGAGCAACTGCTCATGTACAGCAGAACAAAACAAAATCCATGTCCTCATAAAGCCTTGAGCTTTTTATGAGTTGTGCCACATTCATCACCACCCACAGAGTGATGAAAGCAGCAGATGAACATGATATTCTAGGCTCTAGCTGTGATTTATAGAACCGTATCTGTTTGGAGATGATGCAGCAGCAATTTAAAGATTCTGACCGTCCAAATAAAGACAGGAAGAGAGAAGCAAAACTCTGATGATGCTGAGGGTGCTGGGCCTCATGGACAGTTAGCACTAACTGCCGCTAAAAGGGAACAGATCATGGAAAAGTGAGGAAGCTGTATGGAAAGGTTTTTAATGAGTCTTCCAGTGCAGCAGCTGCAACAAGAACCCTCAGAGTCTACAGTTTTACTTGAGAACTAATTCTCTGGGTTCATTTACAGTTCAGCTAGTGGCTTCTGTGGTCTGTAGGCATATTTGAATAGAGTAGCACCTTCCTACACTTTTAAAACTGCAGCACACACAGTTTGATCACTGGATTAGCCAGAATGGGGTTTTTGGACTGTGTATATGATATAATAATGTAATAACTATTGACTTGAGGGGAGTGAATATTTATGCAAACACTTAGTTCTAATTGTCATTATTTTGTAAAAAATTAGTTTTCAATTTGACATTAAGGGTTTTTTGGTAATTTTTTTTTGTGAAAGACAAATTTTATTGCTAATGATTGATTTGTAAAAGCAACAAAAAGCACAAAACAAAAACTTTTGATAACGTTTGCTCTCTGCTTTAAGATTGTGCTAAGTGATTCTGAAGTGTGTGTGTGTGTTAAAAGCTGTAGGAGTCAAATGCAACATGTGTGTAAAAAAAAAAAAAAAAAAAGAGACAAAATGACCACCTTGATCCAAAATGGCCAACTTAGCTATTGGGTTTGGACCATTTCTGCAAGAGATTTTTTGGTAAGTCCTGACAAGTTAGAGATGTGTACCATGTTACATAACTCTCAATCAAAGCATGGCTTAGAGATGTATTTTTTTTAAAGATTTCTGGGAGGTTGCTGTAATAATAATAATAATAATAATAATAATAATAATAATACAACCACCATATATTGGGGTGGATTTCTGTTGGGCGGTGAATATAATCAGTCATAGTGAGTTTAGCATTCATCCAAGAGAGGAAGGATATATCTTGTCCCTTGAAGTAAAGCAACATGTCAGGCACCAGGCTCTGGCTTATTTCTGTCTGTCCTTCTTTACTTTTTCAGGAAAGAGGCTTCAGTGGATAAAGAGAAAAATGGCCATCTGAATCCTGCCTTTCACCTGAAGGTGGTCGGCCCAATCAACAAAGCTAGTGGCCACAAGGGGGTGAGTGGAGAGATTCTGTGGCAACAATGGGAGAAAATGGAAGGAAATGAGGATGGTGGCCTTGTTGTGGTTTGATGAATGTAAAGTGTCCATGAAGCTGACCTTCATCTTAAAAAGCTTTATTATTCAGCAGCTTGTTTTCTTATGTGACCACTTAGTCTGCCTCCTCCTACAGCCTCAGCACTTCTCCATTATTTCATCAGGCTTTTACTGCACTGTTCTCTTTATTCTTTTATTGGAAGCATCAGTGGCAAGGAGAGAGAAATCAAGTGTACAATAGGGAGAAATATGTAGCTGGAAGATGAGAAAAAATCTCATTAAGAAAACGAAATGGCAACATAATGCGAAATGTATTATAAGACATTTAATCTCTCTATAATTGCTTTTAAAATAGTTAAATAGTACCTGGATGCAATGGATATATTTTGAAAAGAGAAGCAAACAATTTTTTTAACTACTAGAAGTACCTGATATTATTTTAAAACCATTCATGTGTTTTTAAAGCAAATTTTTGTTCATTTCAGTTTGGTTTTGTTTCTTTATTTAACTCCAGCTTTTACACACCAGCAAAGAGGTCCTGCCACTCAGACCAGGACTAGTGGCAAATGGCACCCAGCCAGTCAACATTGTGCGACCTCTTAGACCTACCCAGTCCCCCCATGGGGCTCCTCGGGACCTCAAGGTGGTAAGACCACCCTTCCCAGCTGGCAAGCCCCCAACAGCCCCACCCAAGTCACCTCCCACCCCACAAAGACTCAGCCCTCCTAAGAAACCACTGCCCCTTAACCCAACACGTTCCCCACTGGTAAGAGCCTTTATTTACCTTTCATGGAGCTGCATGTGGATTCTGTGTTTTATAGAACTATAGCTAAACATTGTACAATATTAACACAGAGAAGCCTTCAAACAGACCATGAGAAGATGGATCAATATGTAGGAAATGATGGAAGGAAAGCAAAACTTACCAGTAACAACCATTTATCTCATATCAACCAAACCAAAATAAACATATTTAATGTATGGTACTTATTGGAATTTTCAATTCTGGTTAGGACTAGTTTGACTAATTAATTACATAGATTTGTCACATTAAATAATTTAATTAATATATTGCCTTTTTTAATATTCCATTCACATGTTGCATTCACATGTTTCTGGTAAGCCTGTAAATCTGACGCAGAAACAACATCTGCAGACAGCAGCAATGGACAACAAAGTTACTTCTCTTGACTCACTGGAGGTTAAATTCTACTTCAAAACCCAATGTGATTGAATCTTAGAAAAGACTATTGTTGTGTTCAAGTTGTGCTAAAAG
This sequence comes from Poecilia latipinna, assembly GCF_001443285.1. Lineage (NCBI taxonomy): Eukaryota > Metazoa > Chordata > Actinopteri > Cyprinodontiformes > Poeciliidae > Poecilia > Poecilia latipinna. The sequence goes on from NW_015117782.1 coordinate 3,594, forward strand.
GATTTAGCCTATCAGCAAAGCTAGACTAGCCTAAAGTAGCATCTCAATGCTGAAAATGTAGCAGCAGTACAGGCATCTCCAATGCAAATGTCAATGTTTATACATTCAGATTTCTAAAGAAGTTCCATGAATCATTAGGAGTTCCTGAAACACTGGAAAGATGAATGAGTAGAATAGAACTTTGTTCCAATTTGATGGTTGAAGAACCTGAAAAACATACTAAACACTATAATATATTTGTTGTTGAGCTCATATGTCTATTTATTCAATAGTTTAGCAGCAAACATGTTTTTTTTTGCTGCTAAGCTATATAGTTTGTCAACGTATAGTTTTTGATTAAAATATGATCCATTGACTACAGCCCCTATAATTAACTCCATTAAAAAATGTAATTGAATTCCATCACTAATTCTAATTAAAACATGAAATTGCTTGAATCCAATGTATCACAAAAATAAAACCATTTGGAATCAAGTTTGAAGTTAATAGAAATGTTATTGAGCCACAGAGCCACCTTAAATGAAATGCCTCTAAATTACATCAATATTTCTAATGTTGTCTTTCTTATATTTGTTTGAAACAAAGAAGAAAGTTTCTGTGCTTTCTCCTTGGGAAAACCAGCGTATTATCTGCTGGTCAGATCTGGTTCCTCAGTTACCCACCGTGTCTCTGCTGTCTTGTAGCGAGTCTCTGAGCAGCTGTCCAGACCGGCCCCTTGTCCCCCTCAGAGACCTCTGCCCCTCAGTCCAGCCAGAGTAGCCTCCACCAGGGTGAGTCCCAGTCGCTCTTCTGGCTGCAGAGCCACAGGCCTGCTGGTCATGATGCCTCCAGCTCCTGGGCCACAACCTGTGGGGAAAGTGTCAGCCATTCCCCCTCTCAGAGTTCTCAGGTAGGAGAACACACATCATACTAATATGAAGTCCTGTATTATTTTCTGAACAGAGTGACGGTGGTAGATGTTTTCCCAGTGAAAGTCCAGACTTATTTCATATGTAGCAAGATCACAGTACATAAAAAATTATGTTCATGGATGCTATGCATCCAATCAGACTGACTTTTAGGTGTTTTGCAAAAACGTATTGGCAAATATTTTACTTTGCAGATGTGCAGAGCTGGTACAGAGAAACACCAAAAAGACTTCAGCTGTAATTGCTGCTGCTTATCTACACTGTAGTCTGTCTGATCTACACTAAGGGGTTCTGTTGAGTGGGTGGGAAATCAAATTGCCATCAACAGTAGCTGTCCAGAAGCTGTGCATCACTCTGTCTTCAGTCTGACACGACTTCCTGCCCGTGACACTGATTATTTAATTGTTTGTCCTCCAGTGGCATTCTTTGTGCCAGCTGCGTTTTCATTAAAGAAATCACTGTTTCACGTGTCAGCGGTAAACACATTAGTCACTCTGATGGAGAGGATGGATCTAAAGGTCTGCAGGCGGGGAAGAAAGTTTCCCGAATGAAATGGACTGGAAGTGGTTTCAGCAGTGCTCACTAACTCACTTCTGGACCTAAAAAAAATGCATAAAAAATTTTAGTCTAATTTTAAGTCAAACAATGGTGAAAAAAAGTATTTTTATTCTGTGTAAATATCTGCTTTACCTGCACCACTGTGAAAATGCTGTAATGTTGAAGTGAAAGTGATGACTACATACTGTTGCTGAAGCTGTTTCCAGTGTTTCTTGTCTTCTCTTTCTGAGCTGTTTTCTGCTCCAGACTGCAGTGCACCTACTCAGTTCTTGTCTGAAATTCAGCTTCCTTTTCATGGAAGTGACAGTCCCCTCTGCAAAGCTGTGTACTTTTGTCATCTGGTACAGATTCATTCTTGTTTCCATAAACATACTCTGACATTGTAAAAGTGTCAGGATGAGAAATCTGCCAGGTATTCTGTGCCGTTTTGAAGCTTACACTGTACTTCAGAGATGAACATGGTGTAACAGTATGGTCTCTTGGTTTTCTCCACAATGGGCCTGCTAACCAGATGCATCACAGTTGTCCTGACAACGTCATCATGCTTCTTCTAAGCTCCTCTAGTTGTGAACAGGTTTGCACTGCTGTTTAGCTGATTTGATTTTAACTTTGATGCGATTCAAGTCTTTGAGGTTGGAGGACCACCTTTCCATCACCCTAATCTTTAGCTCCATCCACAGATTCTCTTTCATATCCAAGTCAGAACTCTGGCTGATCACTTCAAAATATTCATTTTGTTTCCAGTCAGGAGAAACAGGGTCATTTAATAAGATTACTCTGAACCTCCATCAGCCAGAGTTTAATATAATAAATCAGTAAAAGGTTCTCAATGCAAAAGCATTGCATTGACTATTTTGTTTTTTAATCCTGTTTTTAAAGCACAGTTTGTATTTGGCTCTAAATAAGCATCACTCTGTCTCACAATGGGAAGCAATTATTTTGTGCTTCAAAAAGCCGAGATGAGAAAACAAAGTTTTTATCTCTGTGGCTCAGAAAACATATTTTCATCAGTACAATAGACATTGGTTTTGTTAAAATGACAAAGAATGGAACATATACTAAGTTATAATTGCTGTTTAGAAAATCTTAAGCAGCTTAGTAGATCTTATGCAGAAATCTTGTTTTCCCACCTGTTTCTAGACCGATCCCAGGTGCCAGACCGAACACAGCCTCGCATCCACAAAAATGACCTTCTCCTTGCCCCGCCCTGTCCTCCCCGCCCCCAACCCCCCTCCCACCCCCTTGGTGAGGAGGCAGCAGCTGACAGCCTATTTGCACTAAGGAAACTTTAGCTGGTGAACACAGAGCTTTCACATGCAGCAGAGGACAAACAGAGCTGGTACCAGAGACATGGAGGAACAAACAGGACTCCAACACTTCAGATTTCTAATGAACCCCCCCAACCTCCTCCATCCTGCCCCGTCTCAGTCCTCTCACCTTATCTTCACCCCGTCTTCCCCCATTCCTGGTGTGTTAACATTACCATGACGACGCTGCGTTGTGTGGAGGCCTTGCAGACTGAAACATGTTGATGGTTATTTACCAAATCAGTTTTTAGTATTACTGTTTTTTTATCTATTAATGCTGTCCATTTCTAAAACTCCATTTTGTAATGTGTTGCTTTGTTTACAGTTTGCTTCATGTTGTGTTAAATGATTTGTGTTTTGTGCCAAAGAACTTTTTATGTACCTGCGGTGTGTCTGAATTGCTGTAGAATCTTGTTTTGTTAACAAGTCAGCCCCCCTGCCCCCCTTCCTTCTACTTTTAGTTTTTTTATCATTGTTTGTATTTTACCTTATGAAGAATGTTTCAAGTTAAATGTGTCGGTACAGATGTCTATCAGGGGAATGATAGCCATTCACTCAGCAGCTTCTTATCCACACTGTTTACAAGGTGGAGGGCTTGATGGAGAGCTGACAGGACACATCCAGGTCTTTATGGAGTTTTTATCTTGTTTGCTCTGTTTTTCATTTCAGCTGGTGAATATAAATATTTTTACAAAAACATCAAGTTTTGTTTTTTATTCAAACTTATTTCTCCTTTTCCTTGAGTCACTTTGTTACAGCAGATCATCTTTCTCCATATCATCCAGTGTTGAACACATTCAGCCGTCTGCATTTATTTGTGATATTTCTAGCTATTCATTACTTCACCCACCTGGACAGAAACTTACGGTAAATAAAACCAGAGAATGATGCTCCCATCCTCATGTTTCACTATGGGAATGGCGTTCCCTCTGTGATGTCAAACATACCATTTGAAATCTCAACGTATAACGCTGAGGTCCGAAAATCGGGTTTTCTGAGATTTTGGGAGATTGGTCCAAATTAGTTTTAACAATAACAAACATTTGCACATTCATGCAAACAGGCATTTTATAGCTTTTTTTTTTTTGTTTTGTTTTGTTTTTGTTTTTTTAGCTGTCTATACAGTGAACCCTCGCTATAACGCGGTTCACCTTTCACGGTCTCGCTGCTTCGCGGAATTTTTTTTGTGCAGTTTTTTTTCACAGTGCATTGTGTTCTGCGTCCTGATTGGCTAAACAGCTCTGCGGTTCTTCTTTACCTGTGTGCCGATAATGTTACGGTATTTAAATATAAGTAATACAACTTGCCAATTCAGGAGATGAAAACTGAAACTTTGAATGCCTGCTGGAGAAAACTGGCCAGAATCAGCGCAAAACCCGACTGGAGGCTCGCTTGACGAGATCCATCGCTCTGCCGTAGATACAGCTGTGAATCTCGTGGGGCAGGTTGGAGGAGACGTTTTAATGACATGACTCCGGATCACATTAAGGCCCGATTGATGCACACGCACATCCGCTGACCTGAAAACAGGTTTTGTTCTTTGGTTTCAATTTAGAGTATTTTTTATGCTATATAATTGTAAAAAATAAAAATAAAGGTAACTCTACTTCGCGGATTTTGCTTATCGCGGGTTATTTTTTGAACGCAACCCCCGCGAAAAACGAGGGATCACTGTATTTTTTTCCTCCAATGAATTGGCCTAAAGTGTACACAATATAAGTGACATTAATGACGGAAAAAGTTTTGAAATCAGTATTATTTCCAACATCTAGCATTTTAGACTATGTATATTTTTGAAAACCAGAAGATGTTACTATGACCTTTCAATTCACATTCCCTGGCGGTGTCTCCATGGAAGGCTGGAAAGATCAAGGCAGCATGGAAAGAAACTCGCCAGCTTTTAGAGCAACAGAAATGAGCAATGAAGAAACAATTCCAAATATTCTAATACTTCAACCTGTCCGGATCAAAGGTTGTAGAGACTACCAAAGAACTCCCACAGCTCTGGGTTCACACCCAGAGAAGCAAAACCAAAAGGGAACCAACTCATCAAAGGTTTAATCAGAGGGAAAATATCTGATGATTTTTATTTATTTATTTTGTAACAGATTTAGTAGAAATAGCTGTTATTATCCACAGGGAAACAAGTCGTATACCATCTTGTTCTCAAGGGCTGCTCAGAAACGAAGCCATCACTCCAAAGGTATGGTTACAATTGCAAATACACTCGGGAACAAAGAAAATAGATTTTTTTTTTAAGCATGCTTATTTGCTGGATTTTACACACCTGTGGCCATGAAAATGAATGGAACAAATTAACTTAATGAGGGCTGAGTGAATATGTTTGGCAGTTTAGTGCAGCTCAAGATAAAAAAGAAGATGGCTGATTTCGTAAGAGAGGAGTCTGGTAAATGAAATATCTGCCTTCTGTTCCAGTTTATATTAAGATTCATCATGTTGATCCTAAACTCCTGTCTGTGATTTGGTCAGACTTCAACCTCACAACACGACACTCATTTAATGTCCTTCCAGATATTCATGCATATCAGATCTCACTGCTACGTGTGTCAAACTGTGGATTTCCAGACTTTAGAATGGGTACAGATATTAAGGTCGGACAGGGCTCTTAAAAACTCATCAGCAGGACTTAGAGTGCTGCTGATCAGGTGGCTGATCAGGTTTTCTATGTGTCATGGAGACACATAGAAAAATTTAAACTCCACAGCAACATGTCATTACTGTGGAGTTTGGGGAAAACTTTCACATCTATTTCAGTTTGATTCAGTTGATTTATATATCATGGGTTTACAATGAAAGTCATCTTAAAGCACTTAATAAAATAAACTATATCAAAATATGTTTAATTTATGCTATTACTATCCAAACCTGTTAAAATTAGAGGCCATCAACATATAGCTTCATTCTATCATTCCATTGTATATAATACAGTACAGTCCAAGTGATTAGATCATACATTGCCAGTAGCTAAATACCCAGTAGTCTATGTTGGGACATTAGATCTCGACTTTGCTGCATCCCTCACCCTAAGCAAGCACGGGGTGACAGCTGAAAGAAACCTCCAACAGAACCAGGCTTAGTGTTAGCAGCTGACACATGACAAATACTAAAGCACTGGCACTATACCCAACAATAATGGCAAAGATGACAAAAGAATGTACCTGTATGCACCTGTACAAGTCCTCCAGTCACTCAAGCTAATAAGAGGCATAACTTTGGAGAGTACCAAAATTATCCAAACCACCTACACTTTATCAAATAGGAAAGTTTTAAGCCTAGTTTTAAAAGTAGGCAGGGTTTCTGTCTCACAGACTAAAACTGGATCTGGTTCCACAGGAGAGAAGATTAGTAATGGTAAAAGGTTTGTTTACAGTGGTTATATAATTACGTAATTGTATATACAATAATGTTCTACCCCTCTCAAAAATAAACTCAAGTCACTGGACAGTTTCATGGCTTCAACAATCATTGAAGATCCATTTATCCATTTATTTAAACTAATCATAGCTTATAGACCCTCCATAGTAAATATGTCTTGAGACAAAAATGTCTTACTCATGAAATGTTCTGCTCTAAAGTTTTCAAAAAAGGGATCAGTTGACATTACAAGGAAATTATATTATACATGAATTTGTCAAAAAACTGATTCTGTCTCTGTATAAAGTAATTAGGCACAAATACAAAAAAAAATAAAAGCACATTATAAACCATTATTGCAGGTTTTAGGGTCCCTTTTCAATGTAATTTATTTGCCATAAAAGATTTTGTTGTGTCATGTTGATCTTCTGGTACATGACCTATTAGCCATTAAAAACCTTACGTTGTGCTCTGACTCCGCTGTCTAGCACTCTTAATGGATTCTACTCTATTGGAAATGAGAAATCTGTGAGAGGCAGCTCTCTTTTCTCTAGAGAATAATGCATGTGGAGAGTCTGTGGTTCAAGTGGAATGCTATTGGACAGCAAGGAGGAATAGCCTCATGGGAAGATATATTGATGCAGACGTTTTCCCAGTCCATTACCAGTTCACCGACACCCAAACAAACCTGTAGGGTGGATTCTAAACCAGACAGCAGACGTGAGCTAAATGAGAAGGACAGCGCTATTTCTGCAGGCTACTGTCTATAAATCAAGTTCTGTGCAGCCGCCGGCCAGAGCCGAGGTGTAATAAATATAATAATGTCTATCCTGAGGTTAGCCCTCAGCTGGTGAACTGCAGAAATGAATTGAATGAGTTAGAAAGACAGAGCCAACAACACTTGCTGTCTCCTTTTACCCTCACTGCCAGCGTGTTCCACCATGATAAAGTTTAGCAGCCCGTCCAGGTTAACAGCATTTTGAAGCAGCAGGAGATTCTGGGTTAGTTTTCTCTTCTCCAAGCCAAATAAGTTTTTTTCACCTGTTGTTTGTCAAAACTGACTGATCTCATCCTCTCACTTTACTGTATGTCATCATCAATCTTGTAAATATAAGTTCTAAATAAATTAAATTCTGCTTTCCAAGAAAGCTTATCTGTTAGATTAATAGTACCTTTTGAAAATAACATTTAAAAAGGAATTAAACATTTTATCCAGGACACATTTGGCATTAAAAATGTTTTTATTGATCTGACATAATATTCTAATCTTAAATGTTGCTAAAAGGGAAACATCCTCAACTAAGAGAAATAAGGGCTTTCAAAGGTGAAAACATCTATCTGTATTTAAATAACTTAGTAACCGAGTTACTGAAATACATAAATTTTTCAATAGTATTCTCTTTTATTGGAGATGACTGCTGGATATTGTGATTTTGGCACCAGTTCAGTGTGTAAAGGAGTTCTACACAAACCTGGTGCTACTACTTGTACCTGTAAACATGGTTATGTTCCAGGATGCTCCTGAAGTTCCAAACACTGATTTCATTTTTTAGCAGGACTTGGAACTGCTAAAAGTAAAAGTAACAGCAAAAAGTAACAGTATCTGTTGGTATTGTCAGAAAACTAACTCTTGCAGAGTCATAGAGCTGAGAGACACCGGGACCAACAATGCAGATGAGATGAAGGCTGCTAATCAAAGCAACCTGGACTTCCTGAGCAACAGGACAAAGGACAAAATGACCAAATATGAGTGAATATACTTTACAGTACATGGACAAACATTTTAGGAGCCCAAATCTCAGGATTAAAAATCAATTTTTATTGGTATTCTGTAATATTTAAATTGTCTAAGAAGCAGAATTTGATATTTTCTCCATAATAATAAAACTAACAGAAATAAATACCTTGAAATTTCCACTTGTGATAAAAAAGTACGTATCTCACAAAAATTGTGAGATATAGATTTTTTTTCCCCATAAGAATGACAAAAATGCTTCCATAAAATACATCTCTCTGTGTTATGAATTTTTATTATAACTTTGTTTTTCTTTTGCAATTAAATTACAAAAATGTATTCACTCATAAATGATATTATAATTTTTAAATGCATCCGTTGTTTATTTATTTATTGAACAAAAAGTGTGTGACATCTACAGTGATTAAAATCCTCCATCTGCATACACTTTTGAACATTATGTTTTAAAACAAAAATAAAACCAAAGTTATAAACTGTGTAAAATTTAACTTCACACAGTTTACATTTTCTAAACTGTGTGCTTTTCACACTTTTCACTCTGAAAAGCATACAGTTTACTTCTGTGGGACAATTAACTCGCTGCTTAAAATAAACTAGTTTAGAGTGAAGTATGCAATGTTTGTTTGTTTATTTATTTATTTATTTATTTAAATTCTAACGAGCTGTTTCCTGTTTATTTTCCTGGAGATTTTTGCTGATGTTTGTCACAGGATCTGGTAATATTGTTTGGGACTGACGCCATCAACAGGTGTTCTTAATTGGAGCGCGGTTTAGTGAGCGCGTCCACTTACAGGGGTGTCAAACTCCAGTCCTCAAGGGCCGCTGTCCTGCAACTTTTAGATGTGCCTCTGCTGCACCACACCTGAAAAGAATAATTAGGTCATTAGCAAGGCTCAGGAGAACCGATCTACACAGGGAGGAGGTAATTAAGCCATTTCATTCCACTGTTTTTTACCTGTGGCACATCTAAACACTGCAGGACAGCGGCCCTTGAGGACTGGAGCAGCAGATCAGCTGCGAGGTGAAAGTCATTAACAGGTAACGAATTTTTTTTTTTTTCACTCAGTCAGTCTGCGGCTATTTATATCGCATGTGTTTTTCCGTTTTTGCCCATAACCAATGCTGCCCTGTCAGTGTCTTGCAGCGAAGTTTAGCTTGTCACACTTAACTCTACATGTTAGTGAAACCTGTGACTGCTTACATTATCCGACCGTATGGTTTTCAAGCTGCATATAAAGAAGTGCTCCGGTAGTAACATGCCAAACACCCAACGCATCAGCATTAAAACTATTAAGCTGAACGACATGGAATGTGACAAGTTATACCTCAGAACCAAGCAAAACAGCAAGAGACATTGTAGTATGGGGAACATTTTCTGCCATAATTAAAGAGCACACATTTTCAGTCTGAAAGCAAGATTTGATGTCTTTTGTTCTCAAAACTTGTAATACTTATATTGTACTCAGTGGCGACTGGTGGTTTATATATATATATATATATATATATATATATATATATATAATGTGCCTCACCTGTCATGGAAAAATGTATAATAATAAAACCATTTATATTGCTATTTTCATCCGATGGTTTGTACTATAAAGTATCTATTTTTTACTTAGCTTAACCAATTCTGATGATTTGTTCTTCAAAATATGTGTGTGTGAATGCGTGCGTGTGTTTTCCACTACAAGGATTATTGTTTTTATTCTTTGCAATTTTAACAAAAAATAGTGAGTACTGAGGCACCTAAAAACAGTGTATACTTTATTAGCCTAAAGTTTATTAGCCTTTATTAGCCTGAGATGTAATTTAAAACATACTGAAATTAATCATTTAAAGTGTTAAGTGATTTTTTTTTAAATCTACTTTGAGTATGTATTTTAAAATATACACAAAATATCTGACAGATATTTTAAAGATATTTAAAATATCTTTTTAACATACACTTGAGCAAGTGCATATGTACACTTGGGCAAATACATATTTCGCTCACTTAAAGTATACTTTTTGTTAGAATGGCTCTTAGCAGCTGGAAGAAGTAGGAGACTGGAGGCAGAGAAACGGTGCAATCCCACTGGGTGTTTATTCACCAACATTTAACACACAGACAACCCTGCTTACAAAGGCATAGGGTCTCAGCAGCAACCACAACTAATGTGGTCAACATGCAGCCTTTTATAGTCCCTGGCTGTTCCAATTAACAAACCCACCAAGAAACAGGGTAAAACAAAATACATACACACAAACAAACTTTGACAAAATAACCAAATCTTCAGAATAATATACGTTACCAAATGCTAATCATTTTAAGCATCTCTAAAAACACATTTCTATTGATATAATTATAAATCCAACATTAAATTTATGAAGTGCATAGCTCTATTGCTCCCCCTCTTCCATCTGCTTTGGTCTCTTCCAGAACCTTTAAAAGGTGCTCAGGCCCCTGGGGAATCTTTTAGCCTGAACACCCTGCAGAGGAAGAGACAGAGGTAAGCCACACCAACACAAAGCCTTCAAGCATTTCAGTGCATTTCAAACAGTCACAATACTTATACACTCCTGATCAAAATCTTAAGACCAGTCAAAAAATTGCAAGAATTTGCATTTTGCACT